>NC_057800.1:608223274-608342170 GCF_018294505.1 Triticum aestivum
GACTCGAAAACAAGAAAAGACTCAAAAGTATAAAAGATTCAGAATAATAAAATACTTAAAAAGAGGAAGAAACTCAAAAAACAATAAATAAACTCAAAATAATGGAAAGACTCAAAATTATAAAAGTTTTAGAAAAATAAAAGACTCAAAAACATTAAAGAGTCAAAATTATATAAATACTTAAAATCAATAAACAAACTTAAGTTAAAAAAACACTCAAAAAACAATAAAAATACTCTAGATTATAAAAGATTCAAAATTATTTATGGTGTACTAGGAATCACCATGCAAACACTAAATTAATTACCTATGACGTTGATAGAAATACATCACAAGCATTAGATTGTGCCCGGTCAATACAAATGGGCCAATTTGTGGTCTGTTTGAAAAAAAGGCAACACCAATACTAACTAAATGGGCTGGGCCAGTTTGTCGTGACGTGCCAAATATGCAAAATGCCACCACTATTTGAAAAAACAATATTGTGGTGGCGTTGGTTGGAAATGGTGTGCCACCAACTAAAGTTGGGGCTACCCATTTCTCTACTAGTGAGTGCATGTTCCTGTGGTAGCTCCAGGATAGCCAAATTTTCATTGATAGTTCGTAATGAATTTGCCGGATCAACATGTTCGCCCTCATGGGTCCATCTATTTCGGGAATGCCAAATATACCACATGATCAACACTATCTCTGCTCTATCACCATTGGAGAACATTGGGGCGCTGACAATGTCACGTGACCAAGTAAGCAGGTGAAGTCGTGGTAGGCAAACCACTTCTGAGCTTCATCCCAAAAGCGTTTGGCGTGTGAACAGTGAATCAGTGCGTATATGCTTCATATGCTCGTTCATTGCCAAACAAAGCTTGCGTTGATATCTATCACGAATATGTCATCTATGCAATGAGCATTCATTTGGTAGAATTCCTTTAGTCACTCTTCACTAGAAACACTCTGGTTTTTGGCACCACCTTTAGTTTCCACCCGACTTACATAACTGTTCATCTATCGTCGAGGTACCCGTAGTTGTTCCTTCCTCCATAGCATTCACTCCTTTTGAGTCATTAGAGACAGGTATGGTGACTTTATAGTGTAGACACCCGACTTCTCAAAAGCCCACACCCCCACCTTGTCGTATTGGAATGTTGTAAATTACTATCACATCTAGTGGCGGGCATAGGAAGGAAGTGAAAGGACCAAGAAGAGGTGTCTAGAGGGGGGTGAATAGACTCTTAGTAAGAAAAGTTACATTTTTTAATTTCTTTAAGTTGAAGTGGCGTTTTAGCACAAGTTTAAACATTCACAATACATACCAAGCAAGCATGACACGAGTATATGAGCAGCAAAAAGTAAATCATGCAAGTTGCAAAAATGTAAAGGGATGTGATTTGAGTGTGCAAACGCAATTGGAGACACGGAGATTTTTGGCATGGTTCCGATAGATGGTGCTATCGTACATCCATGTTGATGGAGACTTCAACCCACGAAGGGTAATGGTTGAGCGAGTCCACGGAGGGCTCCACCCACGAAGGGTCCATGAAGAAGCAACCTTGTCTATCCCACCATGGCCATCGCCCACGAAGGACTTGCCTCACCAGGGTAGATCTTCACGAAGTAGGCGATCTCCTTACCCGTAGAAACTCCTTGGTTCAACTCCACAATCTTGACGGAGGCTCCCAAGTGACACCTAACCAATCTAGGAGACACCACTCTCCAAAAGGTAATGGACGGTGTGTTGATGATGAACTCCTTGCTCTTGTGCTTCAAATGATAGTCTCCCCAACACACAACTCTCTCTCATAGGATTGGATTTGGTGGAAAGATGTTTTGAGTGGAAAGCAACTTGGGGAAGGCTAGAGATCAAGATTTATGTGGTTGGAATGGAATATCTTGACCTCAACACAAGTGTAGGTGGTTCTCTCTTAGAAAATGTATGTTGGAAGTGTAGGCATGTTCTGATGGCTCTCTTCATGAATGAAGAGTGGGTGGAGGGCTATATATAGCCTCCACACAAAATCTAGCCGTTACACACAAATCACCAAACTTGATGGGACCGAATCAGAAAACTCGGTCAGAACGATTTAGTTCAAAATGTGAACGTTAGGATTTTCGGTGGGACCGATATGGTCAACTCGGTAGGACCGATGTGCTAGGGTTAGGGTAAAGCCTTATCTCGGTTGGACCGATTACACAACCTCGGTGGGACCGATTTGGGTAATAAGCAAAATAGAGAGTTGGCCAAGCAAACTCGGTGAGACCGATTGCATATTTCGGTGAGACCTCCATTACTGCAATAGGCAATAGAGAATCGGCAAGCCCATCTCAGTGAGACCGAGATCCCATCGGTGAGACTGAATTGACTAGGGTTTCTGGCAGTGGTTATGTCAAGTGAACTCAGTGGCGCCAGATAGGAAATTTCGGTAAGGACGAGTTTGACTTTTGGTTTGGGACATATGTGGATGTGAGAAAGTGGTTGAGGGCTTTGGAGCATATCACTAAGCACTTTGAGCAAGCAAGCCATTAAGCAACACCTCATCCCCTTTTAATAGTATTGGCTTCCCTATGGACTCAATGTGATCTTGGATCACTAAAATAGAAAATGTAGAGTCCTAAGCTTTGAGCTCGAGCCAATCCTTTGTCCTTATCATCTTGAAGGGGTTCCACATCCTCTAATCCACGCCACTCCATTGTTGAACTTATCTGAAACATACTAGATGAAAACATTAGTCCAACAAGAGATATGTTGACATTAATTACCAAAATCACCCAGGGAGCACTTGTGCTTTCAATCTCCCCCTTTTTGGTAATTGATGACAACATACATCAAAGCTTTAGATAAAGATATAGAGAATAACCAGTAAAGCTTTGGAAAGACATGTAACATGCATAGGCTCCCCCTATATGTATGCAATCATGCAAATATGGAATATAGGAGCATGTGAATGCATGAGCATGATAGAGTAAGCAATGTGTTACATGTATCTTGGCTATATGCATCAGAGCAAAATATGTGAATATAGGAAATGTACCTTCATGCTCATGAGTCCTTCTTGCAAACAATATGTAAATCAACAAGAAATCCTCATGCACATGAGTGTGATGCATATACTTACCCTGTGGTCTTGAGTTGGCTTAGGAAGGAATGAACCTGAGTAAACAAGGTTAGATAACACAGATACATCTACAAGCCAGAGCAAACAAAAGAAACCACAAGAGTACCAAGACTGGGATGACATGTAGAGAGTGAGTACTGAGTACTCTATTGGATGTAGACATGTCCCCAAAGGTAAAAGATATTGAAAGTGCGTTATATCGAATAGAGGGGGGGTGAATAGGCGATTTTTATGAAATTCTTCAAAACATGGAAGTTATGAAGACAAACGATAGAAATAAACCTATTACCCTGCAGCGGAAGGTAGACTACACTAGGCAAGCCATAGTCAAGTATTCAATAGAGTAAAAGCACAATGACTAATAGCAGCAATGTAGTAAGGATCAAGTAGGAAGATATTGTGAAGCCACACAGAACACGCAGTCACTCAGTGAAGACAAAAGATAGTTCGAACATACAATGACTTCACAAGGAGTAACAGTAAGTAAAGGGAAGGGAAGATGAAACTAGTAACTCGCTGAAGACAATGATTTGTTGGACCAGTTCCAGTTGCTGTGACAACTGTACGTCTGGTTAGGGCGGCTAGGTATTTAAACCTTAGGACACACAATCCCGGACACCCAGTCCTGAACACGCAGCTCAGGACACCCAGTCCTCACCGTATTTCCCTTGAGCTAAGGTCACATAGACCTCGCCCAATCACTCTGGTAAGTCTTCAAGGTAGACTCCCAAACCTTCACAGACTTTGTTCACCGGCAATCCACAATGTCTCTTGGATGCTCAGAACGCGACGCCTAACCGGCTGGAGGATGCACAGTCCTCAAGTGTAATAAGTCTTCAGATCACACAGACAAGAAGACTTAAGTGATGCCTAATTCTCTTTGGCTCTGGGTGGTTAGGGCTTTATCCTCGCAAGGAATTCTCTCTCAAAGGCTTCGAGGTGGGTTGCTCTCAAACGACAAAAGCCGTACTCTGAATCTGAGCAGCCAACCATTTATGGTTATAGGGGGTGGGCTATTTATAGCCACTTGGCAACCCGACCTGATTTGTCTGAAATGACCCTGGGTCACTAAGGAACTGACACGTGTTCCAACGGTCAGATTTCAAACTCACACGACAACTTTACTTGGGCTACAAGCAAAGCTGACTTGTCCGACTCTGGACAAGATTCGCTCTCATAGTCTTCACTCGAAGACATAGGTTTTGTTTAAGCATCACTTCAGTCATTCTAACTGGTTCTCTTGGACCCCACTTAATAGTACGGTGGTTCCTATGACTCAACACAGAAGAAAGAGAACTACGAAAGATCTAAGTCTTCGAGCTCCATAGGTTTCATGTGGTGTCTTCTCTTGTCATAGTCTTCAATGTGAATATCTTCATATACCACCTTTGACTTCAATGTCTTCATACATTTTTAGGGGTCATCTCTGGTAGGAAAACCGAATCAATGAGGGACTTCTACCTATGTTATCCTGCAATTCTCACAAACACATTAGTCCCTCAACTAGGTTTGTCGTCAATACTCCAAAACCAACTAGGGGTGGCACTAGATGCACTTACAATCTCCCCCTTTTTGGTGATTGATGACAAACTAGTTGAAGTTTTCAACGGGGAATATAATCTATGAAATTGTAAATGATAAGGAATTGTCTTCATAAGTTGCAAGGGCTCCCCCTGAAGATGTGCATATAAGTAATTTGCTTTTGAAATGCAAATGCACATGGAAGGTTGTACTTGTGGAGATCCACTTTAACTTATGATGACAATCCACTATGCATGTGAAAGTATATGAAGATAATGACATGCATAATGGAAAATGGACGTCTGCAGAATGATCTAAGTGCGGAATTTATCGTCGCACATGCGGAATTTATCATCGCAACACAAGGTGGCAGATAAGTAGCAGACGACCATCGAGTTTAAGTGTTACAACTCAAAGAACCAAATGTAGCAAAACGAGAGTTGTAAGCACGAAGCAAAATATAAAGTACCCGCCCATATGGACCCGCTTGAAGACTATCAACCTCATATGCTTCTCCCCCTTTTGTCAGTAAGGACCAAAAAGGTTTGAAGACATAGAGCATCTACTCGTTCCCATGAGTAGTAGGTGAAGCAGCAGGGTCGTTGGTGGTGTTTGGCGGTGCTGAAGAGCTTGGAGCAGAGTCGAAGCATGCTGAAGGAGGTGGCGGTGAAGTAGCATCGTCTTCATCCTCGATCACTCTGGCATTCACAGTTCCAGCAGAGGAAGAGAACTCAGAGTCTTCAAGGGATGGAGTTCGTCGCAGCACTGCCCTTCGAGGAGGTGTGGAGTCAAACTTGAAGCGCTTAGTGAAGCCATCCTCTTGAAGATCATCTTCAGAACACATCAGCGTTAGCCCTTTCCATGTGCGGCGAGAGGTTTCATGGGCAACAAAAGCATTCTTGGTGGCAAGATTGCGAATGCGATTAACATCCACCAAGAGGCTTTGCATCTGACGCTTCAGCCTGTCATGATGCCTATCCTGTTTCTGATGAAGAGCCACAAGAAGCTCTCGGTCGTTGAGAACACGAGTGCGCTTCTTGGGTCGTGGAGCAGTTGTACTGTCAGTGGCTTCAGTGAGAGCAGGATGCGGTGCACGTGTAGTGCCAGCCAAAGGATACACACGAGCGACTGCTTCAACTCCTTCAATGTTCTGAGAAAAACTCTGATGCTCTGCATTCTGAAGACTTAGAGGTTCCTTGGCAGGCTCAGGATAGATGGCTTCAATAGACATATCCACATCAGGCAAAAAGATCCGATGGTTGCGGGCCAAGGACTGATATGAGATAGCGGAGTGAAGTTTGATCAGCCGCATCACCCAAGGGGCGTAGAACTTCAAACCAAACAGATCAGAGCCAGATGCAGCAAGTTGGCGAATGAAGAAATCTTGTGTATTGAAGCATTTTCCATGAAGAATGTAGAAGACCAAAGTCTTCATTGCACCTTCCAGCTTGGCATGGGGAGAATGTCCTTTGATTGGCCAGAGAGTTTGCCTTATGATGTGATAAATGGTTCTTGGCAGATACTCAAGGTCTTCAACGAAGAACTCCGTGGGATAAGCAGCATCTTGGGGCAATGGCTTCATCATACTGAGCATCTGACTCATATTAGGTTCAGTCTTCTGAAAGATGCTCTCAATAGCTTCACTATGAAGCTGACAGCCATGCTCGTAGAGATCACCAGGAGTGGGAAAACCAGTGAGCTCAATGATGTCAAAGGCTTTGGCTTCGTGATGAACGTTTCCTGTCATCCACTCCAGGACCCAAGTCTTCGGATCTCTGCTATACCCGCAGATGTGAAGTGTGGCAAAGAATTGGAGCAGCAACTCTTCATTCCAATGCTCTTGGTCAGTGACGAACGGCAGCAGTCCAACCTCTTTGAAGCAATCCAGAGCTTCTTCCAGACAGGGCAGACCAGCTATTGCTTCAATGTCAAGGCGCTTGTGTGGGAAGATGCGACCTTGTTTGTAAAGAACGCATGAGTAATAGCTTCGCTGCGGATAACTCTAAAACCGATCAGATGATATTCTTTCCCTGGAGTAGGGGTTCCTGGAGCTGTTGAAGAATGTGTTGTCTGCTCTGAAGCCATTGATATTGAAGGAGCCAGGTGCTGATGCAGGACCTGGGAACCTTGGCAATCTTGGGATTGACTTCTGTACCTGAGGCCTGTGCTCAACATGATAGTCGAACTGGGGACCGGCAGCAGACGCAGGAACAGAAGCGGCGGGATCAGTGGCTTCACTGTCTTCTGGTGCTTTTGTTGGTGAGGGCTCCACATTAGCTTCAGCCATGACAGCGTCAGTGGCTTCAGTGGTGTTGGTGGTGGAAGCCTCAAGATGTTCATGGACATCTTCTTGGTGGGACAGGGGAGTAGCAGCTTGTGGGACTTCTTCTTCATCGGCTGATGCAGCCGGAATGTCTTCAGTAGATTCAGCTTCAGACGCAGAGACTGGAGGCCTTGGTCCTTTGCGAAGCCTGCACAACGCAGGCGACACCTGTGTAGTTGGAGTTGGCTGGACCTCAAAGTCTTCTTCCTCTTGTGGGCGATCAGCCCATGAAGCATCCTGAGCGATTGGCGTCAGAGGACGACCAATGCTGAGGAGTTCGCTGTGCTCGAGCTGAGGAAGGACTGCACCATCTTCTACACGGTCATGGTGACCAATGTCTTCAGCAGCGATGGGATCAGCTGCTGGAAAGTCTTCAGCTTCATGAGCCTTTGTGAAAGCAGGCTCATGGACAGTCAGTTGACGTTCTTGTGGATCGGCGTCGGGGTGAACCATGGAAATGGGTTCAACAATTAAGGGCTCTGTGTGAGCAGCTCGTTCCTTCTTGGTCTTTCTTTTCTTCTTGGCAGGGGCAGTAGCAGAGGCTTCAGGATGTTTTGTCTTCCTTGCTTCAGCCTCAGCAGTCCTGGTCTTCTTCAGTTCTGAAGCGGTTGACCTGGCCTTTGGCTTCGAGCCAGTCATTCTAGCTGGGAAGACAATGGGATCTGCTTCCTGCCTTGGTGCGTCGGGTTTAGCCGTAGCGGGCTTCTTCTTCTTTGCGGCCATCCTGGGGTCGATGCCAGGACGCCCAAGGGCCTTGCGCTTCTCAGCCTCATTGTAGGCTTGCACACATCTGTCAGCCAGAACCTTCATGCGCTCACGCGAACCCTGAGCTTCTGCACGTTTCTTGAGAAAGTCTTCCTTGAGCTCGTGCAGCATAATCTTGAAGTTGTTCACCTCTTGCACGCTGAGCTTGGCCATATGCTTCTTGAACTAAGATTTCTCAAAGTCAATCTTCTGCTTCAGTTCAACAATGCGCTGGGCGATAGCTAGCTCTGAAGCAATGGTGCCATGGAAGGCGACACTGAGGCCAATGGGTAGCTGCAGATCTTTGAAGCTGATGTTTGGCGTGTCAAACCACTCATCAATGAAGTTGTGGATGATTGTCACATCAAAGAGAGGCAGATCATTGAAGATTTCTGCTTCTTCTTTGCTCTTGATGAGTTGCTCAAGAGCGTCATCTGCAAGATCTTCATCACTTGACAGATCAATGGCATCATTGCGCAGAATGGCAGCAGCTGTTAGCTCTTGGTCGGTGTGTGGCAGAGGCATCTTGACCTTCTGGGGCTTGGAGATGCGTGATAAATCTTCGGACTGCACACTGTATTTAGGAGGTGCAGTTGCCAGTGGCTTCGCTCGTGAGATTTTTGGTGAAGGGGTAGGCTTTGAAGCTTTAGGCTTCTTCAACTTCTTTGGCTTCGGTGCTGCAGGCGCTTCATCTGATTCAGCGTCAGCTGCAGGCTCATTCACTGCAGTCCCTTGAACCAAGATATGGGTGATGAGGCCTTCAAGGTTGTAGAAAGGACCGATGACATTGGGTTCTGCATCTCGTGTGCCATCAGCCCTTGGAGCTGAGGGACCAGGGTTGAAGTCTAGTCCCAATGTCTTCTTGTTTTTCTTCGCTGAGTTCTGGGTAAACTGGAAGTTGCGCTTGAACAGAATGTCGTCACGACACCATAGTAGTGACGATGGGTGTGCATCAATAGGCTGTGGCCCACGGACCATGCAGGGATAGAAGCCTTGTTCCATGGCTTCATCTCTGGACCCGAGTTGAAGATTCTTGTATAGGATGTCTCCCCACGGTCTCTTGATGGCATTTTTCTCAGCATATTCCTGGGTTACAAATTGGTACTTGAACCATTGTTCTGCCCAATATCTTCGAATCCATTGGATTCGGGTCTTGCGCTGATTATAATCCTCTTCAGGATCTGTCTTGTACAGTTCTGAGAGGTCATCTGGAAGATCTCTAGATGTTTCTCCATGATGCTTTCTGCCACCCTTCCTTGCTGATTTCTCTGAAGCCATGAACTTTAAACTGAAAGGCTTCAACACGTTCAAAGGCTTCAAAGCTTTTCGCTTGCTGGACAAACAGGAACTTGCTTTGGGAGAATTTATATGATGCTGTAAGAATTCTGCAAATGAATGCAGACTATGAGAACCAAGGGATTCTCCCACGGAGATGTACCTGTGACAGCAGTAAGGTGCGAGGGAAGGGGAAGAGGTCATATGCATTCTCAGAAGATTTTGAATATAAATCAGTTTAGAAGACATTGACCTCATCGTGCGAAGACATTCACTCATAGATAAGGAGTTGGTTCCAGATTTGTACGAATCCAGAGATCAGTACAAGTGAGGAATCTAACTACTTTGTGAAGCATAAGTGAATATACTAGGCATGTTATGAGATGCAGTATGAGAGAGATCTAACTTGTGTGAATAGAAGCTGCTTGTGGTAGAAAGTGACAAAGCCATAGGATCAACAGTGCCGTAAAAAGGAAGTTTTATTTACCACACTAAGAACTTCTAGACGGAGTGGAAGATGAGGCCGAGCAGTTCGATCTTCCGTGCCCTAACTTGGCAACGGAGGACACCTACGGCAACGGCGGAGAGGATGATGTCCACGGTCGGCGTGAAGACGGCGTCGGCGAGGTTGCGGCAGTGAAGCGCTTCGCCGCCGGCGTCGTCGAGGGCTAGCGGTGGCGCTAGGGTTCGTGCAAGAGTGGAAGAAGAGATAATGACTGTCGTGAAGTGTGTATTTATAGGTACAGGGGCGGCACTGCGTTATTACATAGATGCCCCTAGCGATTCGCATCTGAGGAACACGTGGCCATTATGCGGAATTTTGGGGTTTGTTCCACGTCCCACGCACGCCTGGATTGTCGGGTGGTCGTTCCCACTTCTCCGGGTTTCATGTGGAGGAATGAGCATTGAAAACGGACTCAATGGTTGTCTCTGTATCTTCTGCTGACAAGGACACAGAGAAGACATTCGACAGTTTCAATAGAATGCATATGATTTGGAGAGATAGAATTTGAGATAGAAAGCATAGAGAGGTTAGGGTCCGATCACATTCACTTAGTTCAAAAGATTCAACAAGAAGACATAGCTATAAGTGAATGTTGTAGAGGACAGAACACTAGTATATATATAATCAACATAGTGAAGATAATCATGAATACATGTTGAGATTGAAGCCAAACCAAATGGGAAGACATAGCAAGGTAACGCCATGAGTGAAACACTTCAAAATAGAACATTTGGTGGTGGCGTTACCCACCGTATAGGAAGTAGTAGACCCAGACATGGCACACAATTATCGTGGCGCTCCGAAGTCAAATTCCACATTAATGTATTCACACTTAGAATGTATGTCTTCATTGATTGAAGATATACTTTACTTCGTGTGTTGCACATCTAAGTCATCAATATGCATAAGGGTTAGGATGTGTGCCTGATCACAGGACATTTGAGGATTCCAGGATATTTAGCTCACACCGTAACTTGCAAAATCTCTTCTCATCCAAGGGCTTGGTGAAGATATATGCCAATTGCTCTTCAGTGTTGATGTGTATGATATCAATATCTTCCTTCACAACATGATCTCTGAGAAAGTGATGACGAATTTCAATGTGCTTTGTCTTCGAGTGCTGAACTGGGTTATTGGCAATCTTGATGGCGCTTTCGTTGTCGCAGTAGAGTGGCACTTTCTTCATATGAAGGCCATAGTCTTTGATCGTTTGCTTCATCCACAGAAGCTGAGCGCAGCAAGATCCAGCAACAATGTATTCAGATTCAGCAGTGGAGAGAGATACATAGTTCTGCTTCTTTGAAGACCAACATACAAGTGATCGTCCTAGAAAGTGACATGTGCCTGATGTAGACTTGCGATCAACTTCGTCACCAGCATAATCAGCATCCGAGAATCCAACCAGATCAAACTCTAAGCCCTTTGGATACCATAATCCTAGAGTTGGGGTGTGAGCCAAATATCGAAGAATTCACTTCACAGCTAAGTGATGCGACTCCTTTGGTGCCGCTTGAAATCGAGCACACATGCAAACACTAAGCATAATATCTAGCCTAGATGCACATAGATAAAGTAAAGAACCAATCATGGAGCGGTATACCTTTTGATTGAACTCTTTACCATTGTCGTCAGGACCCAGATGATGCTTGGCTGGCATTGGCGTCGTGAAGCCTTTGCAGTCTTGCATACTGAACTTCTTCAGGCAATCTTTGAGATACTTCTCTTGAGATATGAAGATGCCGTTGCGTTGCTGTCGTATTTGAAGACCGAGAAAGAACTTCAGCTCTCCCATCATATACATTTGATATTGCTCTTGCATCATATATCCAAACTCTTCACTGTACTTCTGATTGGTGCAGCCGAAGATAATGTCATCCACATATATTTGGCACACAAACAGTTCACCATCATATGTCTTCGTGAAGAGAGTGGGGTCGAGAGAACCAGTTATGAATCCTTTGCTCTTCAGGAAGTATTTGAGTGTGTCATACCAGGCCCGAGGGGCTTGTTTGAGGCCATACAGTGCCTTGTTGAGCTTGTATACCATGTCAGGATGTTTTGGATCTTCAAAGCCAGGAGGTTGTGCAACATACACTTCTTCTTTAATCTTGCCATTGAGGAAGGCACTCTTCACATCCATTTGATAAAGAAGTATGTTGTGATGATTTGCATAGGCCAGCAGTATGCGTATGGCTTCAAGTCTGGCCACAGGAGCAAATGTTTCATCGAAGTCAGTGCCTTCCACTTGAGTATATCCTTAAGCAATGAGACGAGCTTTGTTTCTGACAACTCGATCATGCTCATCTAGCTTGTTGCAGTATATCCATTTGGTGCCTATTATGTTGTGCTTTCGAGGATCGGGACGCTTGACCAGTTCTCATACATTATTCAGCTCAAACTGTTGAAGCTCGTCTTGCATAGCTTGAATCCATTCAGGTTCCATGAAGGCTTCTTCAACTTTCTTGGGCTTTGTTATTGAGACGAATGCGAAGTGCCCACAGAAATTTGCTAGCTGAGTCGCCGTTGAACGAGTGAGTGGACCGGGTGCATTGATGCTATCAATTATTCTTTCAATCTGCACTTCATTGGCAACGCGAGGATGTACAGGGCGAAGATTTTGCTCTTGCTGATCATTGTCGTTGTTAGAAGGAATGTCTTCAGGCTGAGCATTGTCTTCATGTTGATCAGGTGCTGAGATGATAAGTTCTTCTTCAGGATGAGCTTCAGAAGGTATAATTTCTCCAGTTCCCATTAGCTTGATTGATTCACTGGATGGAACTTCATCTAGCACATTTGGCAGTTGCTCTCTTTGTGAACCGTTGGTCTCATCGAACCGCACATCCACTGTTTCAACCACTTTGTAATGAAAGATATTGAAGACTCTGTAGGAGTGCGAATCCTTTCCATATCCAAGCATAAAACCCTCATGTGCTTTTGGTGCAAACTTTGAGGTGTGATGTGGGTCCTTGATCCAGCACCTGGCGCCAAATACTCTAAAGTAACTGACATTTGGCTTCTTGCCAGTAAGGAGCTGTAGGATCTAGAAGTAGATGTGTCTAAAGGGGGGGTGATTAGACACTTAGTGCTAAAGTTGCAATTTTTAAGCTTTTTCGGTTTAAGTGGGGTTTAGGCACAATTTCAGCACACACAATACATATCAAGCAAGCATGCAAAGAGTATATGAGCAGCGGAATGTAAAGCATGCAACTTGCAAGAATGTAAAGGGAAGGGTTTGGAGAGATCAAACGCAATTGTAGACACGGATGTTTTTCCCGTGGTTCGGATAGGTGGTGCTATCCTACATCCACGTTGATGGAGACTTCAACCCACGAAGGGTAACGGTTGCGCGATTCCACACAGGGCTCCACCCAAGGGCAACGGTTGCGCGAGTCCACACAGGGCTCCACCCACGAAGGGTCCACGAAGAAGCAACCACCCACAAAGGGTCCATGAAGAAGCAACCTTGTCTATCCCACCATGGCCATCGCCCACGAAGGACTTGCCTCACTAGCGGTAGATCTTCACGAAGTAGGCGATCTCCTTGCCCTTACAAACTCCTGGTTCAACTCTACAATCTTGTCGGAGGCTCCCAAGTGACACCTAGCCAATCTAGGAGACACCACTCTCCAAGAAGTAACAAATGGTGTGTAGGTAATGAACTCCTTGCTCTTGTGCTTCAAATGATAGTCTCCCCAACACTCAACTCTCTCTCATAGGATTTGGATTTGGTGGAAAGAAGATTTGAGTGGAAAGCAACTTGGGAAGGCTAGAGATCAAGATTCATATGGTAGGAATGGAATATCTTGGTCTCAACACATGAGTAGGTGGTTCTCTCTCAGAACATATGAGTTGGAATGGTGTGTGTGTTCTGATAGCTCTCTCTTCGAATGAGAAGGAGGTGGAGGGGTATATATAGCCTCCACACAAAATCTAACCGTTACACAGTTTTCCAATCTCGGTGGGACCGAATCAATAAACTCGGTCGGACCGAAAATGTAAACCTAGTGACCGTTAGTGATTTTGGTGGGACCGACTGGATCAACTCGGTGGGACCGATGTGCTAGGGTTAGGGTAAATCCAAAACTCGGTTTGACCGATTACTCAAACTCGGTGGGACCGATTTGGGTAATAAGTGAAACTGAGATTTGGTCAAGCAAACTCGATGGGACCGATTGCATATCTCGGTGGGACCGAGAATATTGCAATGGGTAACCGAGAGTTTGCAAGCCCATCTCGGTGAGACCGAGATCCCATCGGTGATACCGAGCTGATTAGGGTTTGGCAGTGGCTTATGACAAGTGAAACTCGGTGGCGCCGGATAGGAAGAATCGGTAGGACCGAGTTTGGCTTAGGGTCTAGGTCATATGTGGATATGGGAAAGTAGTTGAGAATTTTGGAGCATATCATTAAGCACATGAAGCAAGAGGCTCATTAAGCAACACCTCATCCCTCCTTGATAGTATTGGCTTTTCCTATGGACTCAATGTGATCTTGGATCACCAAAATGTAAAAGTGAAGAGTCTTGAGCTTGAAGCTTTAGCCAATCCCTTGTCCTTAGCATCTTGAAGGAGTTCCCACAACCTTTAGTCCATGCCACTCCATTGTTGAACTTATCTGAAACATGCTAGATAGAAGTGTTAGTCCAACAAGAGATATGTTGTCATCAATTATCAAAACCACCTAGGGAGCACTTGCGCTTTCAATCTCCCCCTTTTTGGTAATTGATGGCAACATACATCAAAGCTTTAGATAAAGATATACAGAACATCAAGTAAAGCTTTGGAAGAACATGTAGCAAGCATAGGCTCCCCCTACATGTATGCACTCATGTAAATATGAAATATAGAGGCATGTGAGAGCATAATCATGACAGAGTAGGCAATGTGTTACATGTATCTTGGCCATATGCATCAGAGCAAAAGATTATTAAGGAAAAATACCTTCATGCTCATGAGTCCTTCTTGCAAACAGTATGTACATAAGCAAGAACTCCTCATACTCATGATTTTGATGCATATACTTACCTTGTGGTCTCGAGTTGGCTTAGGATGGAATGAACCTGCACAAACAAGGTTAGATAACACAGGTACGTCCACTAGCCAGAGCAAACAAAGGAAACCACAAGAATGCCAAGACTAGGATGACATGCAGAGAGTGAGTACAAGGTAGCACATTTGATTCAACATGTCCCCAAGAATAAAATCAGAGCTGAATAGAACTTAATTCAAATGAGTTCATATGAACATGTCTTTCCCCCAGAAGGACATGTGGCATCTCTCCTCTTGAACATCAAGCATCTGGGATCCTTGAGTATTTCTCTCCCCCTAGAGGTCTCTCTCTCCCCCTTAATACTTTCTCTCTTGTAGGTTTGGTCCTTGAGACTGTTTCTCTCCCTTGATGTGATCTCTCTCTCCTACAAGCTTTGATGTGAACTCTCTCTCCCCCTTTGACATCAATTTCCAAGAAGGTTTTTCCTGGAATCCGTCGAATAGGTTTGGTCCTTGAGATTTAGTACAAAGCAGAGGATAAAATTGTGATGCTTGTGGAGGACAAGAGTCATTGAGTGGAGCTGGATCAGAAGAAATGTAGAACAAGTGGCAAAGTGGTTTTCTGATTGCAAAGTCGGTGGCACCGAGTGGCATATTTCGGTGGTACCGAAAAGATTCGGTTTGACCGAAATTTGCAAGTCGGTGAAACCGAGTTTATACAGAGAAAAACACTTGTCACATCAGCTCATTAGTCAAGTAAGATCTCATGAAGATTTGCAAAGAATTAGCTGAAGGATTTGCAAGGAATTTGATGCAGAAATATGCAGAACAAGAACAAAAAGGAAAAGAGTGAGAGTTTCTAGATGAAGTTTTTTTTGTTTGAGAGAGAAGGAAACAAATATGCTAGGAACAAATGCAATAACTCAGAAAAGGACACAAGAGAACTTCATCTAGAATTGGGCGGTGACATAGTCACCTATGTTAGAGTATATTGACTTAGGAGTCAAGTGAGGACACTTGATCATAGGTCATACTCATCGTTTAAGCTCAAAATGGGGTTACCATTTTTCGTTTAAGCATCTTGATGTATTCACATCTTGTTGAGTTGCTTTGACTCATGTCTTGGAGTAAAGCTTCTCTAAGATGGAATGACATACCTTGGGTGGTGATGTGGTTCTTGCTCATGTAGTTGAACTTGTGTGGGTGCTCAGGGTTGATGTAGTTCATCAGGAGTTGGGAGCACCACTTGGAGTTTGAGTTCATCTACCTACATGGGTTAGTTCTTGCAAGGAAGAGCACTTGTGTATCCAAAAATGACAATCATGAAGCTTAACATAGAATTTGTCAAAGGATATGTTTGAATGGTTTTGTGCTTCCTTGTCTTCAACCACTATTGTGTAGAGTCTTGGTCTTGTAGAGATTGCTCAAGATGTGAGTGAGTCGCAATCTCATGGAATTAGATTCAACCAAGCACCTACATGGGTTAGACAACATGCAAGGTGCAAATATATCCAAGACATAAGATAGTTATCATAAGAGATACATCATGGATTAGTTATAAGCTCATGTCTTGCATGTATCCAATGGAGTTTCTACTCTAAGTTCGAAGCATCAATGATGTTCAATTCTCCTCTCAACCTGCAAAACACTTTCTCATCAAGCGGTTTAGTGAATATATCCGCTAATTGCTTATCGGTGCGAACATGCTTAAGGTTGATGTCACCCTTAGCAACATGATCTCGAATGAAATGATGATGAACTTCAATATGCTTAGTTCGAGAATGTTGTATAGGATTATGACCAATTTTGATAGCACTTTCATTGTCACAAAGCAGTGGAACATGTTTCACATAAATCCCATAATCTTTAAGAGTTTGGGTCATCCAAAGTAATTGAGCACAACATGAACCAACGGCAATGTATTCCGCTTCGGCGGTGGATAAGGATACCGAGTTTTGTTTCTTGGAAGACCAAGACACAAGAGATCTACCAAGAAATTGACAAGTACCTAAAGTGGACTTTCTATCAACCTTGTCTCCGGCATAATCTGAGTCGGAATAGCCAACAAGATCAAAAGAAGACCTCTTAGGATACCAAATGCCAAAATTTGGTGTATGGATTAAATATCTCACTATCCTTTTCACAGCCTTAAGATGACAATCTTTAGGAGCAGCTTGATATCGTGCACACATGCACACACTTAGCATAATATCGGGACTTGAAGCACATAGGTATAACAATGAACCAATCATAGAGCGATAAACCTTTTGATCAACAGGTTCACCATCTTTGGTCAAATCATTATGTCCACTAGTAGGCATGGGTGTAGACATACCTTTGCATTCTTGCATATTGAACTTCTTGAATAAGTCCTTGGTGTACTTTGTTTGAGAGACAAATGTACCTTCCTTAGTTTGCTTGATTTGCAACCCGAGAAAGAATTTGAGTTCACTCATCATAGACATCTCAAACTTCTCTGACATTAGCTTTCCAAACTTTTCACTAAAGAGAGGGTTATTTGAACCAAATATGATGTCATCAACATAAATTTGGCATACAAATAGTTCTCCATTAACCCTTTTTGTAAAAAGAGTAGAATCAATTTTACCAATTTCAAAACCACTTGTAGTAAGGAATTTGGTCAAGCATTTATACCATGCTCTAGGAGCTTGTTTAAGACCATAAAGAGCTTTGTGAAGTTTGTAAACATGATTTGGTTTCTTAGGATTGACAAAGCCGGGAGGTTGTTTGACATAAACTTCCTCCTCTATTTCTCCATTTAGAAAAGCACTTTTAATGTCCATTTGGTACAAGGTGATATTATGGTGATTAGCATAGGCAAGTAAGATGCAATGGACTCAAGTCTAGCAACGGGAGCATACGTCTCACCATAGTCCATACCTTCGACTTGTGTGTATCCTTGGGCGACGAGACGTGCTTTGTTGCGGACCACTTGTCCATCTTCATCTTGCTTGTTGCGAAACACCCATTTGGTAGCAATGATGTTGTGGTTGTTGTCGGGCTTCTCAACCAATGTCCAAACTTGGTTTCTCTCAAAATTATGTAGCTCTTCATGCATAGCGTTTATCCAATCCGGATCTTCCAATGCTTCTTCAACCTTCATTGGTTCAATGCTAGAGATGAATGAATAGTTTTCACAAAAGTTAGCTAAACGAGTTTTTGAGCGAGTGATTCTCCCAGTTTGTATACCATTGAGAATTTGCTCGACGGGATGATCTTTGGCAATTCTTGCTCGAACTCGTGAGAGCTTTTGCTTGGGTCTTTGTTGAACATCTTCTTCATCTTGTTCTTCTTCTTGGCCTTCTTCATTGTTGACGTCGTCGTTCTCTTGTCGTGGTGGAGAAGGAGGTTGTTGATGTTCATCTTGACGTACTTCCTCGTTTTCTTCATCTTGGTGTGTCCCACTTGTGGATGCTTCTGTGTCGATTCTTGGTTCACCTTGTTGTGAAGTAGAAGCTTCCACTTGGACGGATGAAGTACTCTCCTTCACCTCTGTTGGACGAATTTTGCCAATGGACAAATCTTGAATTGCTTCTGAAGGGTCTTTGTCTCCTACATCAATTGGCAATTTCTCTACTTGCGAGCCATTAGATTCATCAAACTTCACATCTACCGTCTCTTCAACCTTTCGGGTGAAATTGTTGTAGACACGGTAAGTGTGAGAGTTTGATCCATAACCAAGTAGAAAACCTTCATGAGATTTAGGAGCAAACTTTGAACGAGGATGCTTATCAAGAATGTAGCACTTTGAGCCGAATACTCGAAAGTATCCAACTTGAGGCTTGTTACCGGTGAGGAGCTCGTATGCCGTCTTGCCGAGTAGCTTGTGAAGATATAAGCGATTTGTTGCGTGACAAGCTGTCTCAACCGCTTCTGCCCAAAAGTGCTTTGGCGTCTTGTATTCATCAAGCATTGTTCTTGCCATTTCGATGAGCGTCCGGTTCTTCCTGTCAACAACTCCATTTTGTTGAGGTGTGTATGTAGCCGAGAACTTGTGTGAAATCCCTTCTTCGTCAAGAAAGGTGTCCACATTTGCGTTCTTGAACTCCGTTCCATTGTCACTCCGAACCTTCTTGATCTTCACATCAAACTGATTTTGGGCTTTCCTAGCGAAGTTTCTGAAGATCTTCTGGACCTGCGACTTGTCATTAAGAAAGAACACCCACGTAAATCTTGAAAAATCATCAACTATAACTAGACCAAAAGAATTTCCACCGAGACTCTTGTAGGCATTGGGACCAAAAAGATCCATGTGAAGCAACTCGAGTGGCCTCCTTGTGGTCATGATGTTCTTCACGGGATGTCTTCCTCCAACCTGTTTACCTGCTTGACAAGCACTGCAAAGTCTATCCTTATCAAATATGACATCGTTAACTCCAAGGATATGATTTCCTTTAATAAGCTTGTCAAGGTTTCTCATGCCAACGTGACCTAGTCGTCTATGCCACAACCAGCCTTTTGAAGATTTAGCAACAAAGCAAGTTTTAGGTTGTGCCTTTTTAGAGAAATCGACAATGTAAAGATCACTTCTACGCATACCCGTAAAGACCATTTTATGATTGTCTCGACGAAATACTTGGCAATCTACCTCAGTAAATAGGACATTCAAACCGAAATTAGCAAGTCTAGATACTGAAAGTAAGTTGTAGCCAAGAGATTCAACGAGCATGACATTTTGAATGGAACTATCATGTGAGATGGCCACCTTACCAAGGCCAACCACTTTACCCTTTGAATTATCACCAAAGGTGACATATTTTCGAGGGCCGTTGTTTTCAGCAAGTTCACGGAACATCTCTTCATCTCCGGTCATATGATCAGTGCATCCACTATCAAGAACCCATTCCTTTCCTCCTGATTCATATCCCCGAAGATTTGCCATAAGACCAAAACGTCTCATTGCATTATCAAGATCGGAGTCACTATCATCATCATCATAATATTCATGTTCATCATGATCTCGTGACTCATCATTTCCTAGAGAGGGTAATTCATTAGATAAATGATCAAAGTGGTTACTTTTATGAATTCTTATAGCTTTGAGTATGATATCATTAATGATTCCAACATCTCCTTTAGCATGCTTAAGATTGGCAAGTTCAAGAAGACATTTTCCAAAACTAGGATCACTAGAGTTCATCTTACTCAAGGCAATAGATTTATGGAGAATTTCATCCAAAGTTTTCAAGGAGTGATTGGGAAACCGTTCCTCAAGAAATTTCCATGTAGTATAGGCGCAATTTTGAGTAGGCAAACTAGCAATCAAATCTTTGGGCAATCCTCTAATGATGAGCTCAATAGTTCTAAGATTGCGAATCATGTCAATATCTTCATCTAGGGTAGGATGCAAGGGATCAATATGGGGTGCACAAGGGCTAGCAATATACTTGTTCAAATGATATTGATTGAAGATTACAAGCATCTCATTTTTCCACTCATGAAAATACTTTCCATCAAGAATAGGCACTCTATGTCTAAGACTCCCTAGAGTAGACACATCCATCTTCCTCCAATGGTGATTAAACCAAGGCAATGGAAACCAAAGCTCTGATACCACTTGTAGGATCTAGAAGTAGATGTGTTTAAAGGGGGGGTGATTAGACACTTAGTGCTAAAGTTGCAATTTTTAAGCTTTTTCGGTTTAAGTGGGGTTTAGGCATAATTTCAGCACACACAATACATATCAAGCAAGCATGCAAAGATTATATGAGCAGCGGAATGTAAAGCATGCAACTTGCAAGAATGTAAAGGGAAGAATTTGGAGAGATCAAACGCAATTGGAGACACAGATGTTTTTCCCGTGGTTCGGATAGGTGGTGCTATCCTACATCCACGTTGATGGAGACTTCAACCCACGAAGGGTAACGGTTGCGCGAGTCCACACAGGGCTCCACCCAAGGGCAACGGTTGCGCGAGTCCACACAGGGCTCCACCCATGAAGGGTCCACGAAGAAGCAACCGCCCACAAAGGGTCCACGAAGAAGCAACCTTGTCTATCCCACCATGGACATCGCCCACGAAGGACTTGCCTCACTAGCGGTAGATCTTCACGAAGTAGGCGATCTCCTTGCCCTTACAAACTCCTTGGTTCAACTCCACAATCTTGTCGGTGGCTCCCAAGTGACACCTAGCCAATCTAGGAGACACCACTCTCCAAGAAGTAACAAATGGTGTGTAGGTAATGAACTCCTTGCTCTTGTGCTTCAAATGATAGTCTCCCCAACACTCAACTCTCTCTCATAGGATTTGGATTTGGTGGAAAGAAGATTTGAGTGGAAAGCAACTTGGGAAGGCTAGAGATCAAGATTCATATGGTAGGAATGGAATATCTTGGTCTCAACACATGAGTAGGTGGTTCTCTCTCAGAACATATGAGTTGGAATGGTGTGTGTGTTCTGATGGCTCTCTCCATGAATGAAGAGGAGGTGGAGGGGTATATATAGCCTCCACACAAAATCCAACCGTTACACAGTTTTCCAATCTCGGTGGGACCGAATCAATAAACTCGGTTGGACCGAAAATGTAAACCTAGTGACCGTTAGTGATTTCGGTGGGACCGACTGGATCAACTCGGTGGGACCGATGTGCTAGGGTTAGGGTAAATCCAAAACTCGGTTTGACCGATTACTCAAACTCGGTGGGACCGATTTGGGTAATAAGTGAAACTGAGATTTGGTCAAGCAAACTCGGTGGGACCGATTGCATATCTCGGTGGGACCGAGAATATTGCAATGGGTAACCGAGAGTTTGCAAGCCCATCTCGGTGAGATCGAGATCCCATCGGTGATACCAAGCTGATTAGGGTTTGGCAGTGGCTTATGACAAGTGAAACTCGGTGGCGCCGGATAGGAAGAATCGGTAGGACCGAGTTTGGCTTAGGGTCTAGGTCATATGTGGATATGGGAAAGTAGTTGAGGATTTTGGAGCATATCATTAAGCACATGAAGCAAGAGGCTCATTAAGCAACACCTCATCCCTCCTTGATAGTATTGGCTTTTCCTATGGACTCAATGTGATCTTGGATCACCAAAATGTAAAAGTGAAGAGTCTTGAGCTTGAAGCTTTAGCCAATCCCTTGTCCTTAGCATCTTGAAGGAGTTCCCACAACCTTTAGTCCATGCCACTCCATTGTTGAACTTATCTGAAACATGCTAGATAGAAGTGTTAGTCCAACAAGAGATATGTTGTCATCAATTATCAAAACCACCTAGGGAGCACTTGCGCTTTCAGGAGCTCATAAGATGTCTTATTCAGAAGCTTGTGAAGATAAACACGATTGATTGTATGGCATGAAGTATCAATGGCTTCAGGCCAGAATTTTCTTGGAGTCTTGTATTCATCTAGCATCGTTTTGGCCATCTTAATGAGTGTTCTGTTCTTGCGTTCGACGACCCCATTCTGCTGTGGCGTGTACGGGGCTGAGAATTCATGTGTGATGCCCAAGGTATCAAGATATGTATCAAGGCCAGTGTTCTTGAATTCAGTGCCATTGTCACTTCTGATATGCTTTATCTTGGCGCCATAGTTGTTCATTGCTCGATTGCGAAGCGTCTGAAGACATCCTGCACTTTAGTCTTGTAAAGGATTATGTGCACCCAAGTATATCTAGAATAATCATCAACAATGACAAAGCCATAGAGACAAGCAGTAGTAGTAAGAGTTGAGTAATGAGTGGGACCGAAAAGATCCATGTGAAGCAGTTCGAAGGGTCGAGTAGTGGTCATGATTGTCTTCGAGGGATGTTTGGCCCTCGTCATCTTTCCTGCCTCACAGGCACCGCATAAGTGATCTTTCTTGAACTTGACACCCTCGATGCCTATGACATGCTTCTTCTTTGCCAGGGTGTGGAGGTTCCTCATGCCAGCATGCCCAAGCCTCCGATGCCAGAGCCAGCATTCTGAAGCTTTTGCTAGAAGACATACGGCAAGCTGTGGTCCTGCTGAGAAATCTACCACGTACAAATAATCTTTTCGATACCCTTCAAATACTAGAGACTTGTCAGATTCCATTAGAATAAGGCAACAATATTTTCCAAATATTACGGTCATGTTTAAATCGCAAAGCATTGAGACAAATATTAAGTTGAAGCCAAGGGATTCAACAAGCATGACTTTATCCATGTGTTGATCCCTTGAGATTGCAACTCTACCTAGACCCAATACCTTACTTTTACCAGTGTCAGCAAATGTGATGTGGCTCTTGTCGGATGGATGTAAGGTTGAGTCCATAAGAAGGCTTCTTTTGCCAGTCATGTGATTTGTACACCCACTATCAATAATCCATTCTGAAGACGCTGGTGTCGTACCCTACAGTGAAGTTAGGGGATAGGCTTCACGAAGAGCATTGTGAAGCAAAAACATTTGACGAACCAGTGGGTTATGAAAGCTTAGATCCAGATTAGGACTAATGGGGAGAGTGGCAAGCGATTTAGGAACGAAGTACATAGTAAGACCATCCAGGCATTTGATCTTGTGCCCTACAAGATGTTTAAGGTCCCCAGCAATAGCGTCAGACGATTTTGGTTTTCTGCTGGAGACCTTTCCCTGCAAAAGAGAGTTAAGCTTTCTTAGCCACCCACATCTTCAAGGGTGGCTTAGAAGCAATAAGTCTAAGTGCAGCATCTGAGAACTTTGGCTTTGGAGCCCTAGCAAACAGTCTTGCAGGTGGACAATAGTACTCATAAGAATAAGCAGAATAGTTCTTGGTCTTATGAACATGGCGGTTTGATGAACCGTTCTCATATTCATATGCCTGAGTATGGTTTCCCTGCAAAACATTTGTGTTAGTGCGACTCAGGTGAGTCCTCTGTCTGTATGAAGCCTTTGGACCGTATGAAGCCCTTGGTCTGAGGTTTGTGTTCTTCACGTGAGGTGTCATGATGACATTCACAGGAAGATTCTCCAGACACCTTTTCAGAACCTAGATCTTCTTCATAGGCGGTCCATTCCTGCAGTTAGTACCAATGTACCTGGCAAACACTTCACTATTCTGATTCTTAAACAGTTTATAGTTTGCATCAAGGGATTCATCAATGATAATGGGGTTAGCACAAGTGAAGCCAGATAGATTGGATGGATCTACTGAAGGTTCCTTTGCAGCAACCCATGTGGTTTTGGGGTACTGCTCAGGTTTCCAGTAAGAGCCATCAACATTCATTTTCCTTACGAACCCAACACCCTCTTTCCTCAGGTTTCGGTTCAGAATCTGCTTTTTGAGGACATCACATAGTGTCTAATGCCCTTTAAGACTTTTGTACATCCCTGTTTCAAGCAATGTCTTCAACCTAGCATTCTCATCAGCAATAGCAGTGGTATCCTCAGCAGAGGGGTTAGTTACCACATCAACAGTTGAAGATATTGCAACAGTAGTAGCAGTAGAACATTCAGCAACAGAAGTAGCATTATCATGCTCAATGCATTGAAGACATGGTGGTTCAAATCCTTCCTGAGCGGAACTGATCTGTTTGGCGCGAAGTGACTCGTTTTCCTTTTGAAGATCTTCATGAGCCGCTCTCAATTTTTCAAGATCTTGCTTCCTTTGAAGATAATCATAGGAAAGCTTTTCATGAGTTGTTGAGAGAGTTTCATGACGACTTTCAAGTTCCTGATACTTAACGTGAAGATTTTTTATGTCTTCAATTAAGGATTCAGATTGAGTCATTTCAGCACCTAATAGATCATCGCTTCTGTCTAACAGTTTTTGAATATGTTCCATAGCTTTCTGTTGTTCAGTTGCAATTTTAGCAAGTGTTTTGTAGCTGGGTTTTGAACCACAATCAGAGTCATCGTCACTAGATGTTTGATAGTGAGTAGTGCGTGTGTTTACCTTGGCACCGCGTGCCATGAAGCAGTAGGTAGAAGCAGAGTAGTCCTTGTCATTTGCATCGGTGTCGGTGATGAAGTCATTGTCTTCAGTGTTGAAGATGGACTTGGCAACGTATGTTGTAGCCAGACTTGTGACGCCTGAATCGGACTCCTCCTCAGACTCCACCTCCGCCTCCTCAGAAGCGGACTCCTCCTCTGAATCCATTTCATTGTCAACAAACGCACGTGCCTTGCCAGATGAGCTCTTCTTGTGTGATGAAGACTTTGAGGAAGACTTGGAAGAAGACTTTGAGTATTTCTTCTTCTTCTTGTCGTCAGAGTCATATTCCTTGCTCTTCTTCTTCTTTTTGTTCTCATTGTCCCACTGTGGACACTTAGAGATGAAGTGGCCAGGTTTCTTGCACTTGTGACATGTTTTCTTCTTGTAGTCGTGAGCAGAAGCTTCATATTCCTTGAGCTTGATCGGGAAGACTTTTTGAAACCTTTCTTTTTGGTGAATTTTTGGAACTTCTTCAGAAGCATAGAAAGTTCCCTTCCAATGTCTTCAGGATCATCCGAACTGCTGTCAGATTCTTCTTCAGATGAGGAGACAACTTTTGCCTTCAAGGCACGAGTTCGCCCATAGTTTGGACCGTAGATATCTCTTTTCTCAGAAAGCTGAAACTCATGTGTGTTGATCCCCTCAAGTATGTCAGACAGCTCGAGTGTCTTGAAATCAGGACGTTCTTGAATCATCAGGGCTAGGGTGTCAAACGAACTATCAAGTGATCTCAGTAGTGTCTTGACGACTTCATGTTTGGTGATCTCAGTAGCGCCGAGGGCTTGAAGCTCATTTGTGATGTCAGTGAGTCGGTCAAATGTGAGCTGGACATTCTCATTGTCATTTCGCTTGAAGCGGTTGAAGAGGTTGCAAAGGACACTGATTCTCTGATCTCTCTGGGTTGAGACGCCTTCATTGACCTTGGAGAGCCAGTCCCAGACCAGCTTAGATGTTTCCAAAGCACTCACACGGCCATACTGTCCTTTGGTCAGATGACCACAGATGATATTCTTGGCAGTAGAGTCCAGTTGAATGAACTTCTTGACATCAGCAACAGTGACACCTTCTCCAGCCTTGGGAACGCCATTCTTGATGACATACCATAGGTCGACATCAATGGCTTCAAGATGCATGCGCATCTTATTCTTCCAGTAGGGATATTCAGTTCCATCGAAGACGGGGCACGCAGCGGAGACTTTAGTTATCCCTGCAGTCGACATAGCTAAAACTCCAGGTGGTTAAACCGAATCACACAGAACAAGGGAGCACCTTGCTCTGATACCAATTGAAAATGCGTTATATCGACTAGAGGGGGGGTGAATAGGCGATTTTTATGAAAGTCTTCAAAACGTGGAAGTTATGAAGACAAACGATAGAAATAAACCTATTACCCTGCAGCGGAAGGTAGACTACACTAGCAAAGCCATAGTCAAGTATTCAATAGAGTGAAAGCACAATGACTAATAGCAGCAATGTAGTAAGGATCAAGTAGGAAGATATTGTGAAGCCACACAGAACAAGCAGTCACTCAGTGAAGACAAAAGATAGTTCGAACATACAATGACTTCACAAGGAGTAATAGTAAGTAAAGGGAAGGGAAGATGAAACCAGTAACTCACTGAAGACAATGATTTATTGGACCAGTTCCAGTTGCTGTGACAACTGTACGTCTGGTTAGGGCGGCTAGGTATTTAAACCTTAGGACACACAGTCCCGGACACCCAGTCCTGAACACGCAGCTCAGGACACCTAGTCCTCACCGTATTCCCCTTGAGCTAAGGTCACACAGACCTCGCCCAATCACTCTGGTAAGTCTTCAAGGTAGACTCCCAAACCTTCACAGACTTCGTTCACCGGCAATCCACAATGTCTCTTGGATGCTCAGAATGCGACGCCTAATCGGCTGGAGGATGCACAGTCCTCAAGTGTAATAAGTCTTCAGATCACACAGACAGGAAGACTTAAGTGATGCCTAATTCTCTTTGGCTCTGGGTGGTTAGGGCTTTATCCTCCCAAGGAATTCTCTCTCAAAGGATTCGAGGTGGGTTGCTCTCAAACAACAAAAGCCGTACTCTGAATCTGAGTAGCCAACCGTTTATGGTTGTAGGGGGTGGGCTATTTATAGCCACTTGGCAACCCGACCTGATTTGTCCGAAATGACCCTGGGTCACTAAGGAACTGACACGTGTTCCAATGGTCAGATTTCAAACTCACACGACAACTTTACTTGGGCTACAAGCAAAGCTGACTTGTCCGACTCTGGACAAGATTCGCTCTCATAGTCTTCACTCGAAGACATAGGTTTTGTTTAAGCATCACTTCAGTCATTCTGACTGGTTCTCTTGGACCCCACTTAACAGTACGGTGGTTCCTATGACTCAACACAGAAGAAAGAGAACTACGAAAGATCTAAGTCTTCGAGCTCCATAGG
Source organism: Triticum aestivum (assembly GCF_018294505.1). Taxonomy (NCBI): domain Eukaryota; kingdom Viridiplantae; phylum Streptophyta; class Magnoliopsida; order Poales; family Poaceae; genus Triticum; species Triticum aestivum. The sequence continues at coordinate 608,250,057 of NC_057800.1, forward strand.
CTTCATGTGGTGTCTTCTCTTGTCATAGTCTTCAATGTGAATATCTTCATATACCACCTTTAACTTCAATGTCTTCATACATTTTTAGGGGTCATCTCTGGTAGGAAAACCGAATCAATGAGGGACTTCTACCTGTGTTCTCCTGCAATTATCACAAACACATTAGCCCCTCAACTAGGTTTGTCGTCAATACTCCAAAACCAACTAGGGGTGGCACTAGATGCACTTACAGATATGCAATGAATTCAAAGATTCCCTTCCCTTAGATGTCTTTCTCCCCCTGAATCTTGTATGAGAGATGCTGGGAGAAGATAGGGAACCGAAAAAAATCAGAGCAAAGAAAATTAACAAGCATGAACATGTCTTTTCCCCTGTAAAGACATGTGACTTCTCTCCTCTTTGAATACCAAGCATCTAGGGCTTTTGATGAGATTTCTCTCTTACCCCTTTTGAAGAATTAATCTTTGATGTGATCTCTCTCTCCCCTTTGACATCAATTTCCAAGAAGGGTGATACGTCTCCGTCGTATCTACTTTTCCAAACACTTTTGCCCTTGTTTTGGACTCTAACTTGCATGATTTGAATGGAACTAACCCGGACTGACGCTGTTTTCAGCAGAATTACCATGGTGTTATTTATGTGCAGAAACAAACATTCTCGGAATGACCTGAAACTTCATGGAGCAACTTTTTGGAAAATATAAAAAATACCTGCAAAAGATGAATGTCTGGGGGGCCACCACCTGTCCACGAGGGTGGGGGGCGTGCCCCCTACCTCGTGGGCCTCGTGGTGCCTCTCCGGCTCCAACTCCAACTCTATATATTGTGTTTCGGGGAGAAAAAAACTAGAGAGAAGAATTCATCGCGTTAAGATACGGAGCCGCCGCCAAGCCCTAAAACCTCTCGGGAGGGCTGATCTGGAGTCTGTTCGTGGCTCCGGAGAGGGGAATTCTGTCACCATCGTCATCATCAACCATCCTCCATCACCAATTTCATGATGCTCACCGCCGTGCGTGAGTAATTCCATCATGGGCTTGCTGGACGGTGATGGGTTGGATGGGATCTATCATGTAATCGAGTTAGTTTTGTTTGGGTTTGATCCCTAGTATCCACTATGTTCTGAGATTGGTGTTTCTATGACTTTGCTATGCTTAATGCTTGTCACTAGGGCCCGAGTGCCATGATTTCAGATTTGAAGCTATTATGTTTTCATCAATATATGAGTGTTCTTGATCCTATCTTGCAAGTTTATAGTCACCTATTATGTGTTATGATCCGTTAACCCCGAAGTGACAATAATCGGGATACTTGCCGGTGATGACCGTAGTTTGAGGAGTTCATGTATTCACTATGTGTTAATGCTTTGTTCCGGTACTCTATTAAAAGGAGGCCTTAATATCCCTTAGTTTCCGTAAGGACCCCACTGCCACGGGAGGGTAGGACAAAAGATGTCATGCAAGTTCTTTTCCATAAGCACGTATGACTATGTTTGGAATACATGCCTACATTATATCAATGAACTGGAGCTAGTTCTGTGTCACCCTAGGTTATGACTGTTACATGATGAACCGCATCCGACATAATTCATCTATCACTAATCCATTGCCTAAGAGCTTTCCATACATTGTTCTTCACTTATTTACTTTCCCGTTGCTATTGCTATCATCACTACAAAATACCAAAAACATTACTTTTAATACTGTTACCTTTTGTTACCGTTAGCACTACTATCATATTACTTTGCTACTAAATACTTTGCTGCAGATACTAAGTTTCTAGGTGTGGTTGAATTGACAACTCAGCTGCTAATACTTGAGAGTATTCTTTGGCTCCCCTTGTGTCGAATCAATAAATTTGGGTTGAATACTTTACCCTTGAAAACTGCTGCGATCCCCTATACTTGTGAGTTATCAAGACTATTTTCTGGCGCCGTTGCCAGGGAGCATAGCTCTATTCTTTGAGTCACTTGGGATTTATATCTACTTATCATTATGAAGAACTTGAAAGATCCAAGAACCAAGATTTATCCCTCAACTACGAGGGGAGGTAAGGAACTGCCATCTAGCTCTGCACTTGATTCACCTTCTGTTTTAAGTAAGCTTGCGACACCTAAAACTGCTTCTGCTATTCGTTCTGATATGTCGCATGTTATTGATGATGCTACTTCTGCTATACATGATACTTATGATGAAACTGATTCTATGCTAGATACTACCGTGCCACCTGGTGAATTTCTTGATGAACAACTTGCTAGGGCTAGAGAGATTGAAAATATTGAATCTGATAATACTGATGAAATTGATGATGAAGAATCACTTATTATTCCGGAGGGTTATGTTTTTGATCAAGAAGCCTCTTTAGCTATTTTAGCTTGCAAAGATAGATACGAACTTAAGAGGTTATTAGCTAAATGTAACAAGCAATCTCTAAATGCTAGAATGAAACCTGACCCTGCTTTTGCTACTTCACCTATCTATGTTACCAATAAGGATTATGAATTCTCTGTTGATCCTGATATAATTACTTTGATTGAATCTGATCCTTTTCATGGCTATGAATCTGAAACTGTTGTGGCACATCTTACTAAATTAAATGATATAGCTACCCTGTTCACTAAAGATGAGAGAACTCGCTACTTTTATATCCTTAAAATATTTCCGTTCTCATTAAAGGGTGATGCTAAGATATTGTTTAATTCTCTTGATCCTGGTTGTGTGCGTAGTCCCCAGGATATGATTTATTACTTCTCTGCTAAATATTTCCCTGCTCATAAGAAACAAGCTGCTTTAAGGGATATATATAATTTTGTGCAAATTGAAGAAGAGAGTCTCCCACAAGCTTGGGGGAGGCTTCTCCAATTACTTAATGCTTTGCCTGATCATCCTCTTAAGAAAAATGAAATACATGATATCTTTTATAATGGACTAACCGATGCCTCTAGAGATTACCTGGATAGTTGTGGTAGTTCTGTTTTCAGGGAAAGAACACTGGATGAAGCTGAAATTCCATTGAATAATATGTTGACAAATGAAAATAATTGGACACCTCCGGAGCCAATTCCTGAGCCTATTCCTAAACCAACTCCGAAGAAGAGGGGTATTCTATTTCTCAGTCCTGAAGATATGCAAGAGGCAAAGAAATCTATGAAAGAAAAAGGTATTAAAGCTGAAGATGTTAAGAATTTACCTCCTATTGAAGAAATACACGGTCTTAATTTACCTCCCGTTGAAGAAACATATGATCTTGATCCATCACCTATTGAAGAAACTCATGGTCTTGATAACCCAACACAAGTAGTAAAGGTAAATTCTCTCTATAGATATGGTAAAGCTGAAATCCCATTTACTAAGTTTGCTAGCCCATGCTTAGATGAGTTTGATACATTTATGGCTAAGCAAGAAGATTTTAATGCTTATTTTGGTAGACAATTGAAATACAATTCAAATATGCTCGAACACTTGGGTGATTATATGGCTAATGTCAAACATGAACTTAAACTTATTAGTAAACATGCTTCTATGGTTACCACTCAAGTAGAACAAGTACTTAAAGCTCAAAATGATTTGCTCAATGAATTGAATAGTAAGGATAATGATAATGCTATTAGAGTGGCTACTAGAACTGGTAGAATGACTCAAGAACCTTTGTATCCTGAAGGCCACCCTAAGAGAATTGAGCAAGATTCTCAGAGAAATAATATAGATGCACCTAGTCCTTCTAAAAGGAAGAAAAAGAAAATGATAGGACTTTGCATGCTTCTAGTGAACCTGTTACTGAAACAGCTGAGAATCCAAATGATATTTCTATTTTTGATGTTGAAACTCAATCTGGTAATGAACCTGAAACTAGTAATAATGTTAATGATAATGTTCATGATGATGCTCAACCTAGTAATGATAATGATATAGAAATTGAACCTGCTGTTGATCTTGATAACCCACAATCAAAGAATCAACATTATGATAAGAAAGACTTTGTTGCTAGGAAACACGGTAAAGAAAGAGAACCATGGGTTCAGAAACCCATGCCTTTTCCTCCCAAACCATCCAAGAAAAAGGATGATGAGGATTTTGAGCGCTTTGCTGAAATGATTAGACCTATCTTTTTGCGTATGTGATTAACTAATATGCTCAAAATGAATCATTATGCTAAGTATATGAAAGATATTGTTACAAATAAAAGAAAGATACCGGAAGCTGAAATTTCCACCATGCTTGCTAATTATACTTTTAAGGGTGGAATACCAAAGAAACTAGGAGATCCCAGTGTACCCACTATACCATGCTCCATTAAAAGAAACTATGTTAAAACTGCTTTATGTGATCTTGGAGCCGGTGTTAGTGTTATGCCTCTCTCTTTATATCGTAGACTAGATTTGAATAAGTTGACACCTACTGAAATATCTTTGCAAATGGCTGATAAATCAACCGCTATACTTGTCGGTATTTGTGAGGATGTGCCTGTTGTAGTTTCAAATGTTACTATTTTAACGGACTTTGTTATTCTTGATATTCCCGAGGATGATAGTATGTCTATTATTCTTGGAAGACCCTTTTTGAATACTAGAGGGGCTGTGCATATCCCCATTGAGGTAACATAGTGTTATTCAAAATTTCTCCGGTTCCATGTTATTCGGAATGAGTTCTTTAACAAGACTTGATCAACCTTGTTAGTGGATTCCTTTTGGTGAGCATGAGATGGATGAAACTAGAAAGCACAACCTTCTATACCCCATTTTTACTTTTTGTTATTTATATTAAATAAAATAAAAATAAATATTTTTCTGTCTGTTATCTTATTATCCGTGCAATATAAAAATACCCCAAAAATAAAAGTTCTCCAAATGCCCTGAAATTTAAATATTATTTTTTCTAGAATATTTGAGAATATTTGGCACTAAGAACACAACAGGGGGGTCAACCACCTGCCCACGGTGGCCCTCCTCCACTTATCCTTTCACCCACACACACTCCTTCTTCCTCCCCCAAACACGAATATCCAGCTCAAACCCGAGTCCAAGCTCATTTTGCTGCCATTTTCGATCTCCTTGCTCAAAGCACCTCTCACAAAACTGCTTGGGGAGATTGTTCCTTGGTATGTGAATCCTCCATTGGTCCAATTAGTTTTTGTTCTAATGCTTTATTCATTGCAATTTTTTGCTGCTTAGGTGACCCTATTCTTGAGCTTGCATGTCAAATTTATATGGTCAAAAGTAGTTTTGATGCATGATATAGGCCCTAGGAACTTGTAGGAGTAGTTGCTATCAATATTATTGAGTTTGGTTTACTTTTATTTTGAAGTTACTAAAAATTTCAGAATTTTTTAGAAAATGATGAAGAGACTTTTGAGGGGCTCATCGAGCCGAAGCTCGAAGGAAAAGGCACCGAAGCCTAAGTATAATCTACCTCGCACCATGGAGGTTTGGGCGTGTGAATGGCCTTCCGATGATTTCTTGAGAGCAGTCAGGATTTATGAAGATTTTCATGAATTGGCTAGGAATGCAGGCCTCACCGCTTTCCTCCACGACCAATGCGATCAGTATCTCTTACTCACAAATATCTTTGTGCAAAACTTTCATTTCCATTCTAGAAGCTCACCACCTACGGTGGAGTTCCATTTATATGATGAGCATAAGGAGATGTCACTTTATGATTTTTGTCGGGTTTGTTTAGTCCCTTTCGAGGGCAAGACAGAGGAACCACATCGCGAGGATGTGGATGGGTTTATTGATACTATCACTATAGGGGAAACAAGGAAGGTTTCCGATGCACGAATCCCTAGCATACATTTTCCTGTTTTACGCTATTTTGCATTATTTGCTAGTCATTGTTTAATTGGTCGCGGGAACTGTGGAAACCTTAGTACCCATGATATTATTATTTTGCTCCACGGTTTATACGGTGATAACTCTGTTAGTATGGGCGGCATTATTGCTAAACGGTTAAGTCTGAACCGCACTAAGGGCCCCATCTTTGGAGGCATCTATGCTTCACGCCTAGCTACACATTTTAACATACCTATTAGGCATTATGAAAAGGAAGAAAAGGTGCTGCCTTGTGTTTATCTAGATTATAAATGTATGGTGGCACATGATTTTATTGTTAAGAATAGGGAAGGAGAGCTTAAATACAAATTGTTCTTTGATAAACATCATCCTGAGACTATTACCCTGCCTGCTCCTTCTTTGTTTGATTTATCTGCAGGCCAGTACCTTGTTTCATTGAAGGCTATTCACGCCTACCGGAACCCTGCACCAGCCATGGAGCCAGAGCCGGAACCACAATTTGATCCTTCACAACAGTCTAATTACCAGTGGGATCTGGAGATGATCGCTAGCCAGTGGCAATCGGAGTCCTCCTCTTCTTCTTCTCAGTACAACCCCAACTATTATTATGGATACCCGCCAGGCCAGCCGTGGCCATAGACCAACTTAGGCCAAAATCCTAAGCTTGGGGGAGTACATATTTCCACCGACATTACATTTATGTTCACACACTCATTGCTAGATGTCAGTGCTCATACTTTTTCATTGTATCATCCATGCTAGTTTATTTTCCTTTTTATGCTTTCTTCTTGTGTGTTTAATAAACCTTAAGAAAAACAAAAAAATTAGTTGTAGCTTTTAGCTAGTTTTAATTTCCATGCTTGTAGTAGTAATTAAAAAGAAAACCCAAAAATATTTCTTGTTCTTCTTTTACTTCTTGGGAGCTCTCCCGTGTAAATAGTTTTATTTCTTTTGTTTTCTTTGGGGGTCGATAGGAGAAGACCATGATTAAATTGTTGAAGTGGCTCTTATACGCGTTATTGTTGATCTGACAAAAGAGCCCATATTGCCTTGTCTTCTTCTATTTATTGAATGCTTGCAGATTCCAGCTTAGTCCAATGCGCGCGCACTATTATTATTATTCACATCATTCGGTCGTGCAAGTGAAAGGCAATTATGATGATATATGATGGAGTGACTGAGATGAGAAAGGCTGGTATGAACTCGACCTCTTTTGTTTTTGTAAATATGATTGGTTCATCGTTCCTGATCCGGCCTATTATGAATAAACATGTTTGCAATGACAACTAGAGATCATAGTTCTTGTGCCATGCTTGATTAGCTATGCGTTATAATGGTTTACCTTGTGTGCCAACATGCTATTGAAATGGCTATGATGTGGTATGATAGGGTGGTATCCTCCTCTGAATGATTTAAGTGACTTGACTTGGCGCATGTTCATGCATGTAGTTGAAACAATATCAACATAGCCTTCATGATATTTATGTTCATGGTGGATTATATCCTACTCATGCTTGCATTTGGTGTTGATTAATTTTAATGCATGTTCATGACTGTTGTCGCTCTCTAGCTGGTCGCTTCCCAGTCTTTTGCTAGCCTTCACCTGTACTAAGCGGGAATACTGCTTGTGCATCCAATCCCTTAAACCCAAAAGTTATTCCACATGAGTCCACTATACCTACCTATATACGGTATCTACCTGTCGTTCCAAGTAAATTTGTATGTGCATAACTCTAAACCTTCAAACAAATATACTGTTTTGTATGCTCGAATAGCTCATGTATCAACTAGGGTTGTCTGTATCTTCCATGTTAGGCGGGTTATTCTCAAGAGGAGTGGACTCCGCTCCTCACTCACGAGATAAATGGCTGGTCACCGGGATGCCCAGTCACATGCTTTATGCAAACTAAATCAAAATAATTGCAAACAAAACTCCCCCTGGGACTCTTGTTAGTTGGAGGCACTCGTTGTTTCGAGTAAGCCATGGATTGATGCTTGTTAGTGGAAGGGGGAGTATAAACTTTACCATTCTGTTTGGGAACCGCCTATAATGTGTGTAGCATGGAAGATATTGCCATCTCTTGGTTGTTATGTTGACAATGAAAGTATATCGCTCAAAATATTATTCACCTCTGTTTCAAAACCGAGCTCTGGCACCTCTACAAATCCTTGCTTCCCTCTGCGAAGGGCCTATCTATTTACTTTTATGCTGAGTCATTATCCTCTTATTAAAAAGCACCAGTTGGAGAGCACCACTGTCATTTGCATTCATTACTGTTAGTTTACATTGAGTATGACTTGACTGGATCTCTTTTACCATGAATTACAATATCTAGTCAGTCCTTGGTCTTTAAAGGTGCTCTGCATTTATGTTTTGCGGTCTCAGAAAGGGCTAGCGAGATACCACCTTGTTATATCATATTATGATTGTTTTGAGAAAGTGTTGTCATCCGAGATTTATTATTATTGCTCGCTAGTTGATTATGCCATTGATATGAGTAAACTTGAGACCTAAGCGTTATTGCGAATGTGGTTAGTTATAATCATTGCTGAAAACTTGAATGCTGGCTTTACATATTTACAACAACAAGAGCAAACAGAGTTTGTAAAAGTTTTTCTTTATCACTTTCAGTTTGTCAACTGAATTGCTCAAGGACAAGCAAAGGTTTAAGCTTGGGGGAGTTGATACGTCTCCGTCGTATCTACTTTTCCAAACACTTTTGCCCTTGTTTTGGACTCTAACTTGCATGATTTGAATGGAACTAACCCGGACTGACGCTGTTTTCAGCAGAATTACCATGGTGTTATTTATGTGCAGAAACAAACATTCTCGGAATGACCTGAAACTTCATGGAGCAACTTTTTGGAAAATATAAAAAATACCTGCAAAAGATGAAGGCCAAGGGGCCCAACACCTGTCCACGAGGGTGGGGGGCACGCCTGCCCCCTAGTGCGCACCCCCTACCTCATGGTCCCCCTGGTGCCTCTCCGACTCCAACTCCAACTCTATATATTGTGTTTCGGGGAGAAAAAAAATCAAAGAGAAGAATTCATCGCGTTTTACGATACGGAGCTGCCGCCAAGCCCTAAAACCTCTTGGGAGGGCTAATATGGAGTCCGTTTGGGGCTCCGGAGAGGGGAATCGGTCGCCATCGTCATCATCGACCATCCTCCATCACCAATTTCATGATGCTCACCGCCGTGCGTGAGTAATTCCATCGTAGGCTTGCTGGACGGTGATGGGTTGGATGGGATCTATCATGTAATCGGGTTAGTTTTGTTAGGGTTTGATCCCTGGTATCCACTATGTTCTGAGATTGATGTTGCTATGACTTTGCTATGCTTAATGCTTGTCACTAGGGCCCGAGTGCCATGATTTCAGATCTGAACCAATTATGTTTTCATCAACATATGAGTGTTCTTGATCCTATCTTGCAAGTCTATAGTCACCTATTATGTGTTATGATCCGTTAACCCTGAAGTGACAATAATCGGGATACTTACCAGTGATGACCGTAGTTTGAGGAGTTCATGTATTCACTATGTGTTAATGCTTTGTTCCGGTACTCTATTAAAAGGAGGCCTTAATATCCCTTAGTTTCCGTAAGGACCCCGCTGCCACGGGAGGGTAGGACAAAAGATGTCATGCAAGTTCTTTCTATAAGCACGTATGACTATGTTCGGAATACATGCCTACATTATATCAATGAACTGGAGCTAGTTCTGTGTCACCCTAGGTTATGACTGTTACATGATGAACCGCATCCGACATAATTCTCCATCACTGATCCATTGCCTACGAGCTTTCCATACATTATTCTTCGCTTATTTACTTTCTCGTTGCTATTGCTATCATCACTACAAAATACCAAAAACATTACTTTTACTACTGTTACCTTTTGTTACCGTTACCACTACTATCATATTACTTTGCTACTAAATACTTTGCTACAGATACTAAGTTTCTAGGTGTGTTTGAATTGACAAATCAGCTACTAATACTTGAGAGTATTCTTTGGCTCCCCTTGTGTCGAATCAATAAATTTGGGTTGAATACTTTACCCTCAAAAACTGTTGCGATCCCCTATACTTGTGGGTTATCAAAGGGTTCGTTCTGGTGTGTGAGTGAAAATAGGTTTGGTCCTTGAGTCATAGAGCAAAGCAGCATATAGAGTGTGATGCTGGTAAAGGATAAGAGTCATCGAGAGGAGCTGGAACAGAAAGCAGGAACAAGTGGCAAATGGTCTTTTTTGCATTGAAATCGGTAACGCCGAGTTATCTACTTCGGTGACACCAAGTTGGTTCCGTTTGACCGAAATTGACAGACCGGTGTGACCGAGTTCAACATAGAGAGGACACTTGTCACCTCAGCTCACTAGGCAAATAAGATCTCACAAAGATTTGCAAGGAATTAACTGAAAGATTTACAATGAATTGGATGGAAAAAAACGGAGAAAATAAAATGTAGATGAAGTTTTTTTGATAAAGGAAAGGGAATAAATATGCAAAGGACAAATGCAAAAACTCAAGGAAACACTAGAGAACTTCATCTAGAATTGGGTGGTGACAAAGTCACCTATGTTAGAGTATATTGACTAAGGAGTCAAGTGAGAACACTTGATCATAAGTCATACTCATCGTTTAAGCTCAAAATGGGGTTACCATTTTTTGTTTAAGCATTTGATGTATTCACATCTTGTTGAGTTGCTTTGACATATGACTTGAGGTAAAGCTTCTCTAAGATGGAATGACATACCTTGGGTGGTGGTGTTGATCTTAGTCATGTAGTTGAACTTGTGTGGGTTGCTCGAGGTTGATGTAGCTCATCAAGAGTTGGGAGCACCACTTGAAAGTGAGTTCATCTACCTACATGGGTTAGTTTTGCAAGGAAGAGTACTTGTGTATCCAAAATGACAATCATGAAATTTGATACCAAATGAAATCTGATATATGGAATTTGTCAAAGGATATGTTGAAGGGTTCCAAGCTTCCTTGTCTTCAACCACCATTGTGTAGAGACTTGGTGATGTAGAGATTGGTCAAGTTGTAAGTGAGTTGCAATCTCATAGATTTAGATTCATCCAAGTACCTACAAGGGTTAGATAGCATGCAAGGGTGCAAGAATATCCAAGACATATGATCATCATCATAAGAGAAGTATCAAGGATTGGTCATAGGCTCATTCCTTGCATGTATCCAAATGGAGTTCCTACTCCAAGTTTGAAGCATCAATGATGTTCAATTCACCTCTCAAACGGCAAAAGACTTTCTCATCAAGCAGTTTGGTGAATATATCCGCCAATTGCTTATCGATACGAACATGCTTAAGATCAATGTCCCCTTTAGCAACATGATCTGGAATGAAATGATGACGAACTTCAATATGCTTAGTTCAAGAATGTTGCACGGGATTGTGAGCAATCTTAATAGCACTCTCACTGTCACAAAGCAATGGAACATGTTTCACATTAATCCCATAATCTTTAAGAGTGTGGGTCATCCAAAGTAATTGAGCACAACATGAATCGGCGACAATGTATTCCGCTTCGGCGGTGGATAAGGATACTGAGTTTTGTTTCTTGGAAGACCAAGACACAAGAGATCTAACAAGAAATTGACAAGTACCTGAGGTGGACTTTCTATCAACCTTGTCTCCGGCATAGTCCGAGTCGGAATAGCCAACAAGATCAAAAGAGGACCTCTTAGGATACCAAATGCCAAAATTTGGTGTATGTATTAAGTATCTCACTATCCTTTTTACAGCCTTAAGATGACATTCTTTGGGGGCCGCTTGATATCGTGCACACATGCACACACTTAGCATAATATCGGGACGGGAGGCAAATAGATATAACAATGATCCAATCATAGGGCGGTAAACCTTTTGGTCAACCGATTTGTCGTCCTTGGTCAAATCAAGATGTCCACTAGTTGGCATGGGAGTTTTCATACCTTTGCTTTCTTGCATGTTGAACTTATTGAATAAGTCCTTGGTGTACTTTGTTTGAGAAACAAATGCGCCTTCCTTAGTTTGCTTGATTTGCAAACCAAGAAAGAACTTGAGTTCACTCATCATAGACATCTCAAACTTCTTTGACATTAGCTTTCCAAAATTCTCACTAAAATGAGGGTTAGTCGAGCCAAATATGATATCATCAACATAAATTTGGCATACAAATAATTCACCATTAACCCTTTTAGTGAAAAGAGTAGAATCTATCTTTCCAATCTCAAAGCCTTTCTCAATAAGGAACTTGGTCAAGCATTTATACCACGCTCTAGGAGCTTGTTTAAGACCATAAAGAGCTTTGTGAAGTTTGTAAACATGATCGGGTTTCTTAGGATTGACAAAGCCGGGAGGTTGTTTAACATAACCTTCCTCCTCAATTTCACCATTTAGAAAATCACTTTTAATGTCCATTTGGTATAAAGTGATATCGTGGTGATTAGCATAGGCAAGTAAGATGAGGATGGACTCAAGTGATGTAGGGTGGAACCCTATATGGCTGATCTTTCACAAAAGGAGTGGATCCCGTGAAGAACACGAAGAACACGAAGAACATGAGGGGAAACACGAGGGGAAACACGAGATAATCACTCAAACCAACAAGAACGATCACACATGTGCTAGATCCATGAACACAAAGAGAGATACACGATCCAAAGTCAACAAGGGACGATACACGATATCCAGTTCTTCTCCATAAGGAGGTCTTGAATCCACAAGGGAATCTTCCCATGAGGGGTCTTGAATCCTAGGTGGATCTTCTCCGTAGAGGGGCCGCGGTCTCTCTCGTGGAGTAGATCCGATATGGATGAGCGATGCTCTATCTTTAATATGAGCTTACACAACGCTGACCCTAGAAAGTATGAGGGGAAGGTCTATTTATAGTCTAAGCCACGAAGGGGTAAGTGGGAGAGAAATACAAGGCCAAAGGCCCGGCTGCGCACAGCAGGGTCGGACGTCTGGTCGCTCGCGGGGGTCCGGTCGTCCGAAGGGCGTCGGACGTCCGTCATTTTTATTCGGGATGGGTGGCACCGGATTTCCAGTGAGCGTCGGACGTTCGGTGCATCGGACTTGTCGGACGTCCGGTCTTCGTCGATCGTCCGATGGCTATAGAGGGTTGGACGTCCGGTGGCTTCCAGTTGTCCGGTCGCTTTAGACTTTGCAGCTCCTTCTTCTTCCGTCTTCTCTTCCATGCTTCCCTCGTGGATGGTGTAGCTGTTCCTTGGCACTTGCAACCCTCCTCGTCATCCGTGAAGTTCCAACAATACCTATGCATGCACACGATAGGGGTGTCAAGTAGTATACCATCCTCGAAGGGGTCAAGTGAACATGTGTAAAGGAGAAGATTCACCTTTAGGTATGAGAAGTAGATGTCGCACGTGTCACTTGCCAAATGGGCTCTTTACATGGTGATGTCCGTAGGATGCTCCGCATCATCCCCTCCCCCTTGGGAAAGATCCGACCTCGGATCGAAATCCAAATCACCATGGGAAAGAGATGGCGTCGCCATGTAGGGGTGGTCGATCACCAAGTTCTCATCATCTTGAATCTCGAAATGGGCACTCTCCAATGTCGCACCGTCTTGGAATTCCTTCAAAAGGAGCATGGACAACAAACATTTGGAAAAACAAATGCAGTTAGCATTAGTGCAAAACCAAGCATTCAAGCGGTAATTCACCCAACAAGTGTCTTCGTCATGCAAGGCATATGGTTTGACAAAGGATTGTGACATGGCATGTAAGCACATAAATGGAGCATAATCAAGGATATCATGGGGACAAGCATGTAGATGGTTGTCATCAACCGCATGAAGCGAGCAAGTATGAATCATCGGTGATGAAACAAGGCAAGTAATCATAGTAATGAAGTCGTGCAAGCTAGTAGTGCGAATATGCAACATACTAGAGTAAACCATGGCAATCATGTCATGAGAGAAAATAATAGGCATAGACAATGCACATGACATATCACAAGCATGAAAGGAGGATATGAGCAAAATAGCATCAATAGCATGAGGCACATGATAAACATGGCAATAGCAACAAGGATCTCCACCAAGCATGCAAATACACATATGAGTAGTAAAATGGTGAATCATGGGTAGATGCAAGCAAGGGTCACAAGTGCATGGCAAAGGCATAGAAGCAAGCATAGCATGCAAAGTGAACACGAGAAAATGGGCATAACATACCAAGTGATATATAGCCCAAAGTCGTGTGAGAGACAAGTAGAATAGATGAGCGTAGTCATTGCGCGAAGAAAGTGGTGGGAAGGACAATCCACGGGATCCCAAGTCATCGTTGCTCACAAGAGCTCGTTTCGTCAACTCTTGGGATTGAGAGGTTGACGAGTATACATGAGTACCTACAAAAAACAAAGACAAAGGGAAAATTGTGTGTGCGTGGTAGATGTATGATACGTCTCCAACGTATCTATAATTTTTAATTGCTCCATGCTATATTATCTACTGTATTGGACATTATTGGGCTTTATTATCCACTTCTATATTATTTTTGGGACTAACCTATTAACGCGATTGTTGTTTTTTTTGCCTATTTTAGGGTTTTGAAGAAAAGGGAATGAAACCTTCGGGAACATGATTTTTGGAACGAACATGATCCAGGAGACTTGGACCCTACGTCAAGAAACAGAGGAGGCCATGAGGTAGGGGGCGCGCCTACCACCCCCAGGCGCACCCTCCACCCTCGTGGGCCCCCTGTTGCTCCACCGACATACTCCTTCCTCCTATATATACCTACGTACCCCCAAACGATCAGCTACGGAGCCAAAAACCTAATTCCACCGCCGCAACTTTCTGTATCCACGAGATCCCATCTTGGGGCCTGTTCTGGAGCTCCGCCGGAGGGGGCATCCATCATGGAGGGCTTCTACATCAACACCATAGCCTCTCCGATGAAGTATGAGTAGTTTACCTCAGACCTTCGGGTCCATAGTTATTAATTAGATGGCTTCTTCTCTCTTTTTGAATCTCAATACAATGTTCTCCCCCTCTCTTGTGGAGATCTATTCGATGTAATCTTCTTTTTGCAGTGTGTTTGTTGAGACCGATGAATTGTGCGTTTATGATCAAGATTATCTATGAACAATATATGATTCTTCTCTGAATTCTTTTATGTATGATTGGTTATCTTTGCAAGTCTCTTTGAATTATCAGTTTGGTTTGGCCTACTAGATTGATCTTTCTTGCAATGGGAGAAGTGCTTAGCTTTGGGTTCAATCTTGCGGTGTCCTTTCCCAGTGACAGCAGGGGCAGCAAGGCACGTATTGTATTGTTGCCATCGAGGATAACAAGATGTTTTTTTACCATATTGCATGAATTTATCCCTCTACATCATGTCATCTTGCTTAAGGCGTTACTCTGTTTTCATGAACTTAATACTCTAGATGCATGCTGGATAGCGGTCGATGAGTGGAGTAATAGTAGTAGATGCAGGCAGGAATCGGTCTACTTGTCTCGGACGTGATGCCTATATACATGATCATACCTAGATATTCTCACAACTATGCTCAATTCTGTCAATTGCTCAACAGTAATTCGTTCACCCACCGTAAAATATTTATGCTCTTGAGAGAAGCCACTAGTGAAACCTATGGCCCCCGGGTCTATCTTCATCATATTAATCTACCAATACTTAGATATTTCCTTTGCTTTTATTTTACTTTGCATCTCTATCACAAAAATACCAAAAATATTATCTTATCGTATCTATCAGATCTCACTCTCGTAAGTGACCTGAAGGGATTGACAACCCCTTATCGCGTTGGTTGCGAGGAGTTATTTGTTTTGTGCAGGTACGAGGGACTCACGCGTAGCCTCCTACTGGATTGATACCTTGGTTCTCAAAAACTGAGGGAAATACTTACACTACTTTGCTGCATCATCATTTCCTCTTCAAGGAAATCCAACGCAGTGCTCAAGAGGTAGCAATAAGATTTCTGGCGCCGTTGCCGGGGAGTCTATGCAAAAGTCAACATACCAAGTACCCATCACATACCCTTATCTCCCGCATTACATTATTTGCCATTTGCCTCTCGTTTTCCTCTCCCCCACTTCACCCTTGCCGTTTTATTTCCCCTCTCTCTCTATCCTCCGTCTCTTTCTCTATTTGCCTCTTTTTGCTTGTTTCTTGTTTGCTCGCTTGTCGCTATGGCTAGTCCTCTATCCTCTTCGTTGTCTCCCGAGAATGAAGTCCTAAATTTTAAACAAAGGGAGGGAGAAAATTTGAAAGATGCTTGGTATAGAATTTGCAATGCTCAAAATAGATCTACCAGGAAGCAATCTACTTCCGTTCTTCTCCGCAATTTTTATGTAGGTGCTAATCCTTGGTATAGATATATCCTTGATACCATTACCGGAGGGAATTTCTTAGGTAGTCATACTTTTGATTCTTATAATGCTATGATAGATTTGTTTGGCTCACCCCCTCTTTTGGTTAATGGAACTATATTAACTTTGGAGCATGTAATGCAAAGGCTCGAAATTATTGAAAATAAGGTTGCTACCGTAGAGTTAATTGAAAATTTGGATAAAAAGTTCCACAATCGAATCTCTCAATATGGATCTAAAGTAGGATTCACTTTGAAAAATATTAAAGAGAAGGAACCCATAGTTAATGAGAAAATAAATCATGATTCCACTAGGATCGATAAACTTGAAGATATCATTACCAACTTGGGAACCGCTTTTTCTTCCGTAAATAATACGTCAAGTCCTCCTACTAAAATTGCCAAGCTTATGTATGTTCCTAAAAATAAGGGTGAATCCTCTAGTAAGGAAACTGCGGATCTGAAATCTATAAGTATTCATTCCAATCTTGTTGCTATCATTAAGGAACCATTTGTTACAAATGAATTTTTCAATCTCGTGCCTAAAAGTTTGATAATAAATAAAAAGAAATAAATTTATAAGTATAATAGATGTCTCATTGAAGAATTGCCTACCAAAGATGGCAATACCAAGATCTATCCTTGTTTTTTATGCCTAGCTAGGGGCGTTAAACGATAGCGCTTGTTGGGAGGCAACCCAATTTTATTTTTATTCCTTGATTTTTGCTCCTGTTTAGTAATAAATAATTTATCTAGCCTCTGTTTTGGTTGTGTTTTTTGTGTTTAATTAGTGTTTGTGCCAAGTAGAACCGTTGGGAAGACTTGGGGAAAGTCTTGTTAATCTTGCTGTAAAAAACACAAACTTTAGCGCTCACGAGAACTGCTGCCATTTTTATTTGGAAAGTGATATTTAGTTAATTATTTTTTCATATGATTAATAGACAAATTCCTCACGTCCAGAAATTTATTTTAGAATTTTTGGGGTTCCATATATTGAGCTAGATACATATTGCTACAGACTGTTCTGTTTTTGACAGATTCTGTTTTTTCGTGTGTTGTTTGCTTATTTTGATGAATCTATGGCTAGTAAAATAGTTTATAAACCATAGAGAAGTTGTAATACAGTAGGTTTAACATCAATATAAATAAATAATGAGTTCATTATAGTACATTCAAGTTGTCTTTTGTTTTCTTTTGCTAACGGAGCTCACGAGATTTTCTACTTTAAGTTTTGTGTTGTGAAGTTTTCAAGTTTTGGGTAAAGATTTGATGGATTATGGAAAAATAAGTGGCAAGAGCCTAAGCATGGGGATGACCATGGCACCCCAAAGATAATCTGAGGACACCTAAAAACCAAAGCTTGGGGATGCCCCGGAAGGCATCCTCTCTTTTGTCTACTTCTATCGGTAACTTCACTTGGAGCTATATTTTTATTCACCACATGATATGTATTTTGCTTGGAGCGTCTTGTATGATTTGAGTCTTTGTTTTTTGCTTACCACAATCATCCTTGCTGTACACAACTTTTTAGAGAGCCATACATGATTTGGAATTTGTTAGAATACTCTATGTGCTTCGCTTATATCTTTTGAGTTATATAGTTTTGCTCTAGTACTTCACTTATATTTTTTAGAGCACAGTGGTGGATTTGTTTTATAGAAACTATTGATCTCTCATGCTTCACTTATATTATTTTGAGAGACTTAAATAGCATGGTAATTTGCTTAAATAATCATAATCTGCTTGGTATGCAAGAATAGTAAAAACTTTCTTATGAGTGTGTTGAATACTATGAGAAGTTTGATGCTTGATAATTGTTTTGAGATATGAATATGGTGATATTAAAGTTGTGCTAGTTTAGTAGTTGCGAATTTGAAAAATACTTGTGTTAAAGTTTGTGATTCCCGTAGCATGCACGTATGGTGAACCGTTGTGTGATGAAGTCGGAGCATGATTTATTTTTTGATTGTCTTCCTTATGAGTGGCGGTCAGGGACGAGCGATGGTGTTTTCCTACCAATCTATCCCCCTAGGAGCATGCGCGTAATACTTTGCTTTGATAACTTGTAGATTTCTGCAATAAGTATATGAGTTCTTTATGACTAATGTTGAGTCCATGGATTATACGCACTTTTCTTCCTTCCACCATTGCTAGACTCTCTAATACCGCGCACCTTTCGCCGGTATCATACACCCACCATATACCTTCCTCAAAACAGCCACCATACCTACCTATTATGGCATTTCCATAGCCATTCCGAGATATATTTCCATGCAACTTTCCACTGTTCTGTTTACTATGACACGCTCCATCATTGTCATATTGCTTAGCATGATCATGTAGTTGACATCGTATTTGTGGCAAAGCCACCATTCATAATTCTTTCATACATGTCACTCATGAGTCATTGCACATCCCGGTACACCGTCGGAGGCATTCATATAGAGTCATATCTTGTTCTAAGTATCGAGTTGTAATTCTTGAGTTGTAAGTAAATAAAAGTGTGGTGATCATCATTACTAGAGCATTGTCCCAACAAGGAAAGGATGATGGAGACTATGATTCCCCCATAAGTCGGGATGAGACTCCGGACGAAAATTAATAAATAAAAGAGGCCAAAGAAGCCCAAATAAAAAAATGAGAGAAAAAGAGAGAAGGGACAATGCTACTATCCTTTTACCACACTTGTGCTTCAAAGTAGCACCATGATCTTCATGATAGAGAGTCTCCTATGTTGTCACTTTCATATACTAGTGGGAATTTTACATTATAGAACTTGGCTTATATATTCCAATGATGGGCTTCCTCAAAATGCCCTATGTCTTCGTGAGAAAGCGAGTTGGATGCACACCCACTAGTTTATTTTGTTGAGCTTTCATACACTTATAGCTCTAGTGCATCCGTTGCATGGCAATCCCTACTCACTCACATTGATATCTATTGATGGGCATCTCCATAGCCCGTTGATACGCCTAGTTGATGTGAGACTATCTTCCCCCTTTTTTGCCTTCTCCACAACCACCATTCTATTCCACCTATAGTGCTATATCCATGGCTCATGCTCATGTATTGCATGAAGATTGAAAAAGTTTGAGAATGTCAAAAGTATGAAACAATTGCTTGGCTTGTCATTGGGGTTGTGCATGATTTAAATACTTTGTGTGGTGAAGGTAGAGCATAGCCAGACTATATGATTTTGTAGGGATAACTTTCTTTGGCCATGTTATTTTGAGAAGACATGCTTGCTTTGTTAGTATGCTTGAAGTATTATTATTTTTATGTCAATATTGAACTTTTATCTTGAATCTTTCGGATCTAAATATTCATATCACAATTAAGAAGAATTACATTGAAATTATGCCAAGTAGCACTCCACATCAAAAATTATCATTTTTATCATGTACCTACTCGAGGACGAGCAGGAATTAAGCTTGGGGATGCTTGTTACGTCTCCAACGTATCTATAATTTTTTTATTGCTCCATGGTGTATTATCTATTGTTTTGGACATTATTGGGCTTTATTATCCACTTTTATATTATTTTTGGCACTAACCTATTAACCGGATTGTTATTTTTTGCCTATTTTAGGGTTTCGAAGAAAAGGGAATGAAACCTTCGGGAACGTGATTTTCGGAACGAACATGATCCAGGAGACTTGGACCCTACGTCAAGAAACAATGGAGGAGGCCACGAGGTAGGGGGGCGTGCCTACCCCCCCAGGCGCGCCCTCCACCCTCGTGGGCCCCCTGTTGCTCAGTGACAGCAGGGGCAGCAAGGCACGTATTGTATTATTGCCATCGAGGATAACAAGATGAGGTTTTTATCATATTGCATGAATTTACCCCTCTACATCATGTCATCTTGCTTAAGGCGTTACTCTGTTTTCATGAACTTAATACTCTAGATGCATGCTGGATAGCGGTCGATGAGTGGAGTAATAGTAGTAGATGCAGGCAGGAGTCGGTCTACTTGTCTCGGACGTGATGCCTATATACATGATCATACCTAGATATTCTCATAACTATGATCAATTCTGTCAATTGCTCAACAGTAATTCGTTCACCCACCGTAAAATACTTATGCTCTTGAAAGAAGCCACTAGTGAAACCTATGGCCCCCGGGTCTATCTTCATCATATTAATCTACCAATACTTAGTTATTTCCTTTGCTTTTTTACTTTGCTTTTATTTTACTTTGCATCTCTATCACAAAAATACCAAAAATATTATCTTATCATATCTATCAGATCTCACTCTCGTAAGTGACCATGAAGGGATTGACAACCCCTTATCGCGTTGGTTGCGAGGAGTTGTTTTTTTTGCAGGTACGAGGGACTCGCGTAGCCTCTTACTAGATTGATACCTTGGTTCTCGAAAACTGAGGGAAATACTTACGCTACTTTGCTGCATCATCCTTTCCTCTTCAAGGAAATCCAACGCAGTGCTCAAGAGGTAGCAATGTACACATCATCCATCATGATGCACACGTGCAAGTGTTGGTTAGCACAAAATAGCCACTGCTCAAATAAATGAGATGTGTGATATAGAAACATTTCATCCATCATGATAGGTTTGTTGTTATGTATAGCATAATGGAGACTCAAAGTGTGTAATGCATCACAAGAAATATGTAGAGCATTGTTATTCATGGAATGCATACGATGCAAACAATTATGACAACATCCAAAACAAAGCATATTTGGTACAATGTGATCATGGCATGGCATAGTAGATGAATTGCGCAAGTCATGTAAAGGAAGCATGGCAATATCACACATGGAAAACAAAAGCCAATGACCAACATCTCGTCATCTATGCCATAAGTGCAAATGGGTTTTATGTTAATGGGGCATGCATAGCTACTATGTTGAGATTGAAATGATGCAATATGGGATATCTCACTCATAGCATATGACAAGTTCAATGGATTGTCAAACATGACGTGACCAATAGAATTTTCACATGATATCCTATGGAGCATAGCATCACAACTAAGCAATTCAACATGCTCATCAACATATTCATCATAAATGGGTGGCATATCGAAACATGGCATAGTATGCGATGAATCCATAAGGTGATCATCATCATGCAAGCAATCATTTGCAAGATAGTCCACTAATGGGACAAGAGAAGCACCATCACCTATGTTACCTTTGGAGCATCGCTCATGTGTTGTAGGTGAGGTGTCGAAGATCCACTCGTTGTCATCTTCATCTTGATGGAACCATGTGGGGGTGCATCTTCTTCCATCATGGCCATCGTTGTCTCCATTGGAGGTATGGACTCGTCGAGGATAGGTGTGTCGTCATGTAGGAGACCTAGCACCAAAGAAGAAAACACACTCGGAGTAGAGGTTAGGTCGTTAGAAATCATAGTGGCCTCACATGCTGTGTCAACTACCTCACTCACTAAGTGTTGTGGCTCACTCACTCCCTCTTGGATGCTCTCACTCATATGGTTGGTGGAGTCACTCAAATGGCTCTCAACCTCACATAGGATGTGTGGCATGCTCTCATGTATGGGGCTAGCGGTGGTCACACTCATCCTCTCATAGGAAATGCTCTCAATGTCACGTATGGTGGAGTCACTCAGGTCACTCATGTGGTGGTGGCTCTCCTCACATGGCAATTGGGGCATCTCATCATATGTGGGTGTCAGAGAGATGTAGGTGCAAATGTCTCCATGCTCAATCATGTCATGGTCGTAGCCGTGGATGAAGGCCGAAGATGGCACATCATCACTCTCCTCTAAGACCAAAGATAAGGTCTCATGTGCGGTCTCATAGCTTGACTCGGAGTAGGAGTCCAATATGGGCGCTGTCTTCATGTGGTTGAAGAGGTTCATGCTCGTCGCCGTTGTCGAAGGGATAGCCCTAGCTCGCTTGTTGGGACTTGCATTTGCGCTTGTGGAGCATCATCATGATGATGGTGTCGTTGTCGTTCTTGAGCTCGTAATAGATGTCATTCGTCGTTGTCATGCACATGTTGCTTGGAGGTGACTTGCCCTTCATGACGATGTGTATCACGAATGTGATGGTGGTCGCCATGGAGATGTGGACATGGACGGCTTGCGCTTGCATCATTTTTGCGCTCCGAAGACTTGTGACTTGAACGTCGCCGCCTTGAGGATGATGAAGGGGAAGTAGACTTGATCAAGGCCTGAATCTCGTCCATCCTTGCATCTTGCTCCTCCTTTTGTGCGGAAAGCTTGTTGTCGATGTAGTCCCTTTTCCTTGCTTCGGAGTGACGAATGTCGATGGAGAGGTTCTCGATGTGCTCTCACAACCTTGATTGTGCGCCTTGCATTTGTCGTTGTAGATCGAAGATTGACACTTTGGTGATGTAGTTGTTCACGCCGTCGTTGTTGTGGAAGACCGGAGATGAAATGCCTTGCCTATCCATCACATGACTCGAGTCAATATGAGTGGGAGAAAGAGAAGAATGAATACCAAATGTACCTTGACCGAAGTTGAAGGTGGATCAATGATCACTCCAATGTGGAACAAGGAAATAGCACAATTGGTACCAAATCTTGTCGGTTTCTCACACCTACACAAATAAGGCTTATGGTGGAGCTCGGTGAGTATAGTGGCACAAAAATTTGATGTAAAATGTTAGCAAGAGTCAATAATGTTGAAAGAGATTCACAAATTCGCAAGTGAAACAAGTAGACCAATAGCAATATGTGGCACACGGAAACACACACACGGATAGAAAAATGGGGTCGTGCAACCAAGGATGAGCACAAAATGTGTAATCCACCGAAAATGCTCGTGTTGCACAACTCAAGAGAGACGCTAGCACGATTGCTCTATAGGCGGATATGACACTTGTGCACAACCTAGAAGATGCAAAATATATAAACTTTCTATCCCAAGTATGCTATGTGTAGGATGTCCTGGTGGTATGATCCAAGATGATCCGATATGACAATCTTATATGCAATGTGGTATGGTGCTATGGAACTTGCTTACAAGCTTCTTTGCTCTTTCTCTTTTGCTTAAAAGCTTATTTTGTTTTTGTTTTTTTATATGGCCACTTTGCGAAATGCACAAACCAAGGTAGCAATTGTATATACGCGGGAACAAACTTGAGGCACACAAGATGATATGATACCAATATGATATGGTATGTATGCAATGTATGGTGTAGATCACTAATGTGCACAAGTAACATTGCCAGCAATACTCAAAGGCTAGTTTCGATAGGCAAGTAACGCAAAATAGGCTAGAGGGGTTATCAATGCAATTTCAAGGGGAATGTACAATGGAGGGATACCACGATACCGAGATGATATGGAGGTTACCGTCCGTGTCGATGATGAGTGGCGATGATCTTGATGGAGATACCAAGATGATGGAGACTCGTACCTAAGTAGCCGAAACACCTTAGGAAACGGAAAACCGCGAACTCAAATCCTCAAACGTCAAATGGTGGTAGTGGGAATGCGGTGGTGGTTGCGGAAGCTCAATGGGATTGCGGAAATGCAATGATGGGTTTTGAGACGCAATGCGGAAATGGAGTGTAAGGTGGTGGACTATACACGGTGTTGGAGTTGGAAGCACGGTCCCTAAGTAGCCGAAACACCTTAGGAGACACAAATCACAATACAGACAAAATTGGGTTAAGTCGGGGTGGGAGAAGTGTATGGTGGGTAAGCCTATGCGGTAGTGGCGGTGGTTGATGAAGAAGAAACCGTCCCTAAGTAGCCGAAACACCTTAGGAGACTCGAATCACTACTTAAGCAACCACATATGCAATGGGGAACAAAATTGGTTAGGTTGCGGAAGTCGGTGGTGGTGTAGCGGATGATGTGGTGTAAGCCCTAGGCAAAGATGCCAAAATTCACAAAATTTGATGGATTCAAAAGATTTTGGTGGTATTTTTGTGGGAAGGGGGGTGTCAAGAGCTTCAAAACGAGCTAAAGAACGTCAAAATCGGAGTCCAGATGAATTAGTTATGGCCGAAATAAAAACCAGCCGAAAGTGATATCTACAGGTCACGGACGTCCGGACAAGGTCGGATGTCCGGGGGCCGGACGTTCGGACGGGCTCAGAAGTCCGTAAATTTGGCTTGGGTTAGGGGTTCCGGTCGTCCGAAAAAGGTCGGACGTCCGATCGGTCGAGGAGCTCCGGCCGTCCGTAAAGGGCCAGCCGTCCAGGGGTCGGGGTCAACGCGAGATGCAAGATCCGGGGCGCAATTTTGGGCGGAAAATGATGATTTTGGGCTCAAAATTGAGGAGATTTCGTGGATGAAAGATGGAGAAACTTGGGGAGATTCTAGATCCACTTGAAACCAAGCAAATCCATGGATCAAAATCAACAAAACATCATTAAACAACAAATCACAAAATAAAATTGGGGCTATTTTTGGTGGGGATTTTCGAATTTAGGACGAAAAACAACAAAACAAGGCTAGAAACACAACGGGAGGCTCCGAAATCATGATCAACGTGGCTCTAGATACCAAGATGATGTAGGGTGGAACCCTAATCGGCCGATCTTTCACAAAAGGAGCGGATCCCGTGAAGAACACGATGAACACGAGGGAACACACGAGGGGAAATCACAAAGGGGAACACAAAGAATCACTCAAACCAACAAGTATGATCACACATGTGCTAGATCCTCGAGTACATAAGGAAAGATACACGATCCACGGACAACTAAGGACGATACAAAGGTAGCCTGTCTTCTCCATGAGGAGGTCTTGATTGGGCCACCCAAGAGGGGGTGTTGAATCCAAGTGGATCTTCTCCGAAGAGGGGCCGCGGTCACTCTCGAGGAGATGATCCGTATGGATGAGCAAAAGCTATCCTCACATATGAGCTAAATCAATGCTAACTAGATGGAATAGGAGGTCTATATATAGTCTTAGTGCAAAGAGGGGGCGAAGGGGTACATGGGCTGCGGCCTAACACGAAACAACACACATGCGTCAGACGTCCGGGGGTCACCGGTTGTCCGGAAGCTCGCGAGGGTCCGGACGTCCGGTGCCTGTCGGACGTCTGTAGATTCGGCTCAGGTGGTCTTCGGTCGGACGTCCGGTCAGGGTCGGACGTCCGGGCATCGGTCGTCCGTGGGGCATCGGAAGTCCGTAGTTTTGGCTCGGGTGTGGAAGTGTCGGACGTCCGGCCTGGGTCGGACGTCCGGAGCCTGGAGGTCGTCGGACGTCCGGTCCTGGCGTGTCGTCCGGAGCATGTAGCTTCCTCTTCATCACTTCTTCTTCTCCGTCTTCACGTCCATCTTCCTCTCCTTCTTCTCCCTGCTCCTTAGCTTCCCCATGATACCTGTGTATTCCTACCTCTTGAGCACTGCGTTGGTTTTCCCTTGAGAGGAAAGGGTGATGCAGCAAAGTAGCGTAAGTATTTCCCTCAGTTTTTGAGAACCAAGGTATCAATCCAGTAGGAGGCCACGCACGAGTCCCTCGTACCTACACAAACAAATAAATCCTCACAACCAATGCAATAAACGGGTTGTCAATCCCTTCACGGTCACTTACGAGAGTGAGATCTGATAGGTATGATAAGATAACAGTTTTTGTATTTTTACGATAAAGATGCAAAGTAAAGAAAGCAAAATAAAGACGGTGCTAGAAATAACTTGTTGACGGGAGATTGATATGATAGAAAATAGACCCAGGGGCCATAGGTTTCACTAGTGGCTTCTCTCAAGAGCATAAGTATTACAGTGGGTGAACAAATTACTGTTGAGCAATTGATAGAATTGAGCATAGTTACGAGAATATCTAGGTATGATCATGTATATAGGCATCACGTCCAAGACAAGTAGACCGACTCCTGCCTGCATCTACTTCTATTACTCCACACATCGACTGCTATCCAGCATGCATCTAGAGTATTATGTTCAAAAGAACATAGTAACGCTTTAAGTAAGATGACATGAGGTAGAGGGATAAACTCATGCAATATGATATAAACCCCATCTTGTTATCCTCGATGGCAATAATACAATATGTGCCTTGCTGCCCCTACTGTCATTGGGAAAGGACACCACAAGATTGAACCCAAAGCTAAGCACTTCTCCCATTGCAAGAAAGATCAATCTAGTAGGCCAAACCAAAATGATAATTCGTAGAGACTTGCAAAGATAAGCAATCATACATAAAAGAATTCAAAGAAGATTCAAATATTGTTCATAGATAAACTTGATCATAAACCCTCAATTCATTGATCTCAACAAACACACCGCAAAAGAAGATTACATCGAATAGATCTCCACAAGAGAGGGGGAGAACATTATATTGAGATCCAAAAAGAGAGAATAAGCCATCTAGCTAATAACTATGGACCCGAAGGTCTGAGGTAAACTACTCACACATCATCGGAGAGGCTATGGTGTTGATGAAGAAGCCCTCCGTGATTGATGCCCCCTCCGGCGGAGCTCTGGAAAAGGCCCAAAGATGGGATCTCACGGGTATAGAGGGTTGCGGCGGTGGAATTAGGTTTTTGGCTCCATCTCTGGTAGTTTGGGGGTACGTAGGTATATATATAGGAGGAAGAAGTACGTCGATGGAGCAACATGGGGCCCACGAGGGTGGAGGGCGCGCCCAGGGGGTAGGCGCGCCCCCTACCTCGTGCCCTCCTAGTTGATGTCTTGACATAGGGTCCAAGTCCTCTGGATCACGTTCGTTTCGAAAATCACGTTCCCAAAGGTTTCATTCCGTTTGGACTCCGTTTGATATTCTTTTTCTGCGAAACTCTGGAATAGGCAAAAACAACAATTCTAGGCTGGGCCTCCAGTTAATAGGTTAGTCCCAAAAATAATATAAAAGTGTATAATAAAGCCCATTAATGTCCAAAACAGAATATAACATAGCATGGAGCAATCAAAAATTATAGATATGTTGGAGACGTATCAAGCATCCCCAAGCTTAATTCCTGCTCGTCCTCGAGTAGGTAAATGATAAAAACAGAATTTTTGATGTGGAATGCTACTTAGCATAATTTCAATGTAATTCTCTTAATTGTGGTATGAATATTCAGATCCAAAAGATTCAAGTTAAAAGTTTAATATTGACATAAAAGTAATAATACTTCAAGCATACTAACTAAGCAATTATGTCCTCTCAAGATAACATGGCCAAAGAAAGTTCATCCCTACTAAATCATATAGTTTAGTCATGCTTCATTTTTGTCACACAAGAATGTTCTCATCATGCACAACCCCGATGACAAGCCAAGCAATTGTTTCATACTTTAGTAATCTCAAACTTTTTCAACCTTCACGCAATACATGAGTGTGAGCCATGGATATAGCACTATGGTTGGAATAGAATATAATGATGGGGGTTATGTGGAGAAGACAAAAAAGGAGAAATTCTCACATCAACGCGGCTAATCAATGAGCTATGGAGATGCCCATTGATTGATGCTAATGCAAGGAGTAGGGATTGTCATGCAACGGATGCACTAGAGCTACAAATGCATGAAGGCTCAACAAAAGAAACTAAGTGGGTGTGAATCCAACTTGCTTGCTCATGAAGACCTAGGGCATTTGAGGAAGCCCATTGTTGGAATATACAAGCCAAGTTCTATAATGAAAAGTTCCCACTAGTATAATGAAAGTGACAAAACAAGAGACTCTCTATCATGAAGATCACGGTGCTAGTTTGAAGCACAAGTGTGGTAAAAGGATAGTATCATTGTCCCTTCTCTCTTTTTCTCTCATTTTTTAGTCCGAAGTCTCATCCTGACTTGTGGGGGAATCATAGTTTCCATCATCCTTTCCCTCACTTGGGACAATGCTCTAATAATGATGATCATCACACTTTTATTTACTTACAACTCTTGAATTACAACTCAATACTTAGAACAAAATATGACTCTATGTGAATGCCCCCGGCGGTGTACCGGGATATGGAATGAATCAAGAGCGACATGTATGAAAGAATTATGGATGGTGGCTTTGCCACAAATACTATGTCAACTACATGATCATGCAAGGCAATATGAAAATGATGAACGTGTCATGATAAACGGAACAGTGGAAAGTTGCATGGCAATATATCTCGGAATGGCTATGGAAATGCCATAATAGGTAGGTATGGTGGCTGTTTTGAGGAGTATATAAGGAGGTTTATGTGTGAAAGAGCTTATCATATCACGGGGTTTGGATGCACCGGCGAAGTTTGCACCAACTCTCAATGTGAGAAAGGGCAATGCACGGTACCGAAGAGGCTAGCAATGATGGAAAGGGTAAGAGTGCGTATAATCCATGGACTCAACATTAATCATAAAGAACTCACATACTTATTGCAAAAATCTACAGGTCATCAAAAACCAAGCACTACGCTGTAACGCCCCGTATGTAACTTGCCATATTTGTATTCCAACTCTTGCCATTTTTGGCACTAATTTATGATATTCCCTCATGGTTGGGTTTTGTCTTCGTTTTGCTTTTTGTCCATGTCATTCTTCTCATATCATGTCATCATGTGCATCGCATTTACATACGTGTTCGTCTCATGCATCCGAGCATTTTCCCCGTTGTCCGTGTTGCATTCCGGCACTCCTATGTCCTCCGGTGTCCCTTTTTGCTTCTTTTTGTGTGCGAGTGTTAAACATTCTCGGATTGGACCAAGACTTGCCAAGCGGCCTTGGTTCACTACCGGTAGACCGCCTGTCAAGTTTCGTGCCATTTGGAGTCCGTTTGATACTTCAACGGTTAACCGAGCAACCGTAAAGGCCTCGTGTGTGTTGCAGCCCAACACCCCTCCAAAGTGGCCCAAAACCCCCTCCATCCCCTCGGAAGTTTGATCACGATCGTGTGGCCGAAAACCGCACTCCGTTTGGAGTCTCCTAGCTCCCTCTACCTATAAATATGTGCACCCCTCCTTCATTTTCGGGTCTAAACCCTAGATCCAACCTCCACCGCACCGCCGGACGTGTCTGCTCCGGTTGGACGCGTCCACCACTAACAGTCTCCTCCAATCCCGGTGTGACATGTCACCCTCGCTGCCGCCTGGGTCCTCTCCGCCGCCGCCACGTGGGCGCCCGCCGCCCCGCGCCTCCCGCCGGCCCGCGAGGCCCACGCCTGGCCCGCGGGGCCCGTTCCCCTCGCGCCGCCGCCTGCAGGCGTCCGCGCCCGGGCCGCCTCGCCCCGCCGCCTCTGCGCCAGCCCCGCCGCAGATCCTCGCCGGTCGACGACAAGCTCCAGCCGCCGCGACTTTTTCCTCCGGTGGAAGCCTCGACGAACCTCGGTTCACGTGCCGGTCGCCTCCACCACGCCGCCGCCCGCAGATCCTCGCCGGCCGACGTCCATCCAAGCTTCAGCCACCGCAGAAGACTCCGGCGAGCCTCGACTTCCGCGTCGCCCGGATCTGAATCCAACAAACCCTAGGGTTGACCTCTATTTTTCGCCTAAGTCTTTTCCTGCATATATTTTTCTAGGCATGTTCATCGCACCATATCTCATCATCCATAGCTCCGTTTTTCACGTGTGATATATCAAATTGTTCGTCTGGATGCCCTGTTCATTTCATTCCATTGCACCATGCTTGTTTCAGACCATCTTGATGCCCTAAATGTTCTTGCAAGAGTGCTATAAAATGTTAGTTTCTATTTCTTAACAGATTATGCAAATTTTTCATTTTTGCCATGTTTAATGTGTGCCTCCTATGAACTTGAGCCCTACATGTGTTTTGGGCTATGCCATGCCATCTTTACAGGGGTGTATGCCATGTATTTTTGTGATCAATGTGGTGACTAGCACATTCATGCAAAGTAGCTCTCGTGATGTTGCTGATTTCAGGGACTTAGAATTCTTCTAAGTCATTTCCCTGATGTTATTTTTATGCCATGTATTCATGTTGCTACAGAGAGATCCATGCCTCTTTTGAGCATGTTCAGCAAGGATGATTTTGAGATATTTTTATGTTCTATCCATCCATGTCTTTGTTTGCAATTATGGCGTACCCTAGCATGACTCAATCTTGCTATACTTTTGTTATAAAATATTCTTGGCAGATTGTTTACATGTTAATCAATTTTGCCAAGGTTGTTGTAGTTGTTCCATGCATGCTATGAGATTGTTCTTGTCATGGTTAGCTACTTGATTATGTCTTCTTGCTGGGGGTATGCTTAGTTTGTCATGCAATGCCTTGTGGTGAGTGCATCGAGCTCGCAAACATGCCTACTTAACTCTGTTTTTGCCATGTCCAGTTTTCTGCAAAGTCTGAATCTGTTAACGAAACTTGCTATGTTCACATGGGTGCCATCATATTCTCTGATCCTTTTTGGCTTATGGTTAGTAAGGGACTTTTGTTATATGCTTTGAGTAGTTTCATGCCATGCCTTGCTTTGCCATGATATGTTCCTATAGCATGTTGTTATCTTGCTCTAAACATTGCTTCCTGATGTTAAATCCTGACATGTTATTTTCACAAAGTCTGTGAACCTGATATCTTTTG
Source organism: Triticum aestivum (assembly GCF_018294505.1). Classification (NCBI taxonomy): domain Eukaryota; kingdom Viridiplantae; phylum Streptophyta; class Magnoliopsida; order Poales; family Poaceae; genus Triticum; species Triticum aestivum. The sequence goes on from NC_057800.1 coordinate 608,280,627, forward strand.
CACTTTTGCCATGCTTGTTTGAGCCTGCTATTGTGTGAATTAGCCGTAGCTCAGCGTTCATATTTTGTCAAGCATCTTGAGTGGATCACTGCCATGTGCTTTGTTGTTATGTTAGAGTGCAGTAGCTTAGTTTCTTGTTGCATCTTAGATGGCGTCGTGCTGTTAATCACAGAATAGTGCCATTATTGTTTTGCTTGCCATTTGCAAACCGTGCATCCGATTTCGGTGATCTTTATATCGATTTGACCGAAATCAACTCATCTTTCCAGTGGAGCACTTGGTTTGCCAAGTTGAGGCCTGGTTCAATCTTTCCCTTCCGAAGCATGCATATACATTGCATATTACATCCCGCATATCATGCCATGTTTTGCATCATGTTGCTTGCGCATTGCACCGTGGTTGATCGTGGTTCCCTTTGCTTGTGTTCTTGCTTTGGGTAGAGCCGGGAGATGAGTACGTGATCGAGGAACCCGTTGAGTACGCTTACGAGGATCAAGCTTATGTCAACTCGGAGAACTTTGCAGGCAAGATGACCATACCCTCAAAATCACTTCTATCTTTGCTTGCTAGTTGCTTGCTCTATTTCTATGCCTATGCCTCGATACCTACCACATGCTTTATCATGCCTCCCATATTTCCATGTCAAACCTCTAACCCACCTTGTCCTAGCAAACCTTTGTTTGGCTATGTTAGCGCTTTGCTCAGCCCCTCTTATATCGTTGCTAGTTGCAGGTGAAGATTGGAGTTTGTTCCTTGTTGGAACATGTTTATTGTTGGGATATCATTATTATATCTTGTTTACTTTAATGCACCCATATACTTGGTAAAGGGTGGAAGGCTCGGCCTTATGCCTGGTGTTTTGTTCCACTCTTGCCGCCCTAGTTTCCGTCATACCGGTGTTATGTTCCTTGATTTTGTGTTCCTTACGCGGTCGGGTTGTAATGGGAACCCCTTGACAGTTCGCCTTGAATAAAACTCCTCCAGCAAGGCCCAACCTTGGTTTTACCATTTGCCACCTAGCCTTTTTCCCTTGGGTTTCGCGGACTCAAGGGTCATCTTTATTTTAACCCCCCCTCCCTGGGTCAGTGCTTCTCTAAGTGTTGGTCCAACCTAGAGCACCGTGTGGGGCCGTCCCTTGGCAACTTGAGTTACGTTGGCTCCCGTATGCTTAGCTTATCCGGTGTGCCATGAGGACGAGATATGTGCAGCTCCTATCGGGATTTGTCGGCATAGCGGGTGGTCTTGCTAGTCTTGTTTTACCATCGTCTAGATGTCTTGTAACCGGGATTCCGAGTCTGATCGGGTCGTCATGGGAGAAGGAATATCCTTCGTTGACCATGAGAGCTTGTGATGGGCTAAGTTGGGACACCCTGCAGGGATTTGCACTTTCGAAAGCCGTGCCCGCGGTTATGGGCAGATGGGAATTTGTTACTGTCCGGTTGTAGAAAACCTGAAACTTAACTTAATTAAAATGAATCAACAGCGTGTGTAGCCGTGATGGCCTCTTTTCGGCGGAGTCCGGGAAGAGAACACGGTCTCGAGTTATGCTTGAACGTAAGTAGTTCTAGGATCACTTCTTGATCATACATTCTCGAACGTTCTTTGGCTTTCTCTTCTCGCTCTCATTTGCGTATGTTAGCCACCATATATGCTAGTGCTTGCTGCAGCTCCACCTCATACCTTTTCCCTACCCATAAGCTTAAATAGTCTTGATCGCGAGGGTGTGAGATTGCTGAGTCCCCGTGACTCACAGATTACTTCCAAAACCAGATGCAGGTGCCGATGATACCATTCCAGGGGATGCGACTGAACTCAAGTGGGAGTTTGATGAGGACTCAGGACGTTACTATGTTTCCTTTCCACACGATCAGTAGTGGAGCCCAGTTGGGGCGATCGGGGATCTTATGCATTTGGGGTTGTCTTTATTTTGGTTCCGTAGTCGGACCTTGATTGTATCTGGATGATGTAATGCTATATTTATGTATTGTGTGAAGTGGCGATTGTAAGCCAACTCTGTACCTCTTTCTTATTCAGTACATGGGATGTGTAAAGATTACCCCTCTTGCGACATGTCTACAATGCGATTATGCCTCTAAGTCGTGCTCCGACACGTGGGAGATATAGCCGGATCATGGGTGTTACATACGCGCATGCTCCTAGGGTGATAGATTGGTAGGAAAAGACCATCGCTCGTCCCCGACCGCCACTCATAAGGAGGACAATCAAAGAACACCCCATGTTTCAAATTTGTTACATAACATTTACCATACGTGCATGCTACAGGACTTGCAAACTTCAACACAAGTATTTCTCAAATTCACAACTACTCAACTAGCACAACTTTAATATCACTACCTCCATATCTCAAAACAATCATCAAGCATCAAACTTCTCTTAGCATTCAACACACTCATAAGAAAGTTTTTTTACTAGTCTTGAATACTTAGCAAATTAGGATTAAATTCCCAATTTAAGAAAATTACCATGTTGTTTAAGACTCTCAAAATAATATAAGTGAAGCATGAGAGAATAATAGTTCCTATAAAACAAAACCATCGCCGTGCTCTAAAAGATATCACTGAAGCACTAGAGCAAAAACTATATAGCTCAAAAGATATAAGTGAAGCGCATAGACTATTCTAATAAATTCTGAATCATGTGTGTCTCTCTCAAAAGGTGTGTAAAACAAATATGATTGTGGCAAACTAACAAATAAATACTCAAATCATGCAAGACACTCCAAGAAAAAGACATATCATGTGGTGAATAAAAATATAGCTCCAAGTAAAGTTACCGATGGAAGTAGACGAAAGAGGGGATGCCTTCCAGGGCATCCCCAAGCTTTGGCTTTTTGGTGTCCTTAGATTATCTTGGGGTGCCATGGGAATCCCCAAGCTTGGGCTCTTGCCACTCCTTGTTCCATATTCCATCAAATCTTTACCCAAAACTTTAAAACTTCACAACACAAAACTTAACAGAAAATCTCGTGAGCTCCGTTAGCGAAAGAAAACAAAACACCACTTCAAGGTACTGTAATGAACTCATTATTTATTTATATTGGTGTTAAACCTACTGTATTCCAACTTCTCTATGGTTTATAAACTATTTTACTAGCCATAGATTCATTAAAATAAGCAAACAACACACGAAAAACAGAATCTGTCAAAAACAGAACAGTCGGTAGTAATCTGTAACTAACGCAAACTTCTGGAACTCCAAAAATTCTACAATAACTTTATGGACGTGAGGAATTTATCTATTAATCATATGCAAAAAGAATTAACTAAATAGCACTCTCCAGTAAACAGTTGTAGCTAATCTCGTGAGCGCTAAAGTTTCTGTTTTTTACAGCAAGATTGCAAAGACTTTCCCCAAGTCTTCCCAACGGTTCTACTTGGCACAAACACTAATTAAACACAAAAAACAGAACCAAAACAGAGGCTAGATAAATTATTTATTACTAAACAGGAGCAAAAATCAAGGAATAAAAATAAAATTGGGTTGCCTCCCAACAAGCGCTATCGTTTAACGCCCCTAGCTAGGCATAAAAGCAAAGATAGATCTAGGTATCTTTAGTTGGTAATGCTTTAATGAGACATCTATCACCCTTATGAGTTTCTTTATTTTTTATTAATTGTCAATCTTCTAGGCACAAAATTGAAAGAATCATTTGTAGCAAATGGTTCCTTAATGATAGCAAAAATATTGGGATGAATACTTATAGATTTGAGATCCGCAGTTTGCTTGCTAGAGGATTCACCCTTATTTTTAGGAACATACATAAGCTTGGCAATTTTAGTTGGAGGACTTGGAGTATTCTTTACGGAAGAAAAAACAGTTCCCAAGTTGGTAATGATACCCTCAAGTTTATCGATTCTAGTGGAATCCTGATTTATTCTTTCATTAACTATGGGTTCCTTCTCCTTAATATTTTTCAAAGTGACTCCTTCTTTAGATACATATTGGGTAATTTGGTTGTGGATCTTTTTATCCAAATTTTCAATTAACTCTACGGTAGCAAATTTATTTTCAGTAATTTCAAGTCTTTGCATTACATGCTCCAAAGTTAACATAGTTCCATTAACCAAAAGAGGTGGTGAGCCAAAAAAATCTATCATAGCATTATAAGAATAAAAAATATGGCTACCCAAGAAATTCCCTCCGGTAATGGTATCAAGGATATATCTATACCAAGGAGTAGCGCCTACATAAAAATTACGGATAAGAACAGAAGTAGATTGCTTCCTGGTAGATTTATTTTGAGCACTTCAAATTCTATACCAAGCGTCTTTTAGATTTTCTCCCTCCCTTTGCTTAAAATTAAGAACTTCATTCTCGGGAGACAACGTAGAAGATAGGGGACTAGCCATAACGACAAGCAAACGAAAAAGAGGCGAACATAAAAGAGAGGGCGAATAAAACGGCAAGGGTGAAGTGGGGGAGAGGAAAACAAGAGGCAAATGGAAAATAATGTAATGCGGGAGATAAGGGTTTGTGATGGGTACTTGGTATGTTTGACTTTTGCATAGACTCCCCGGCAACGGCGCCATAAATCCTTCTTGCTACCTCTTGAGCACTGCGTTGGTTTTCCCTTGAAGAGGAAAGGGTGATGCAGCAAAGTAGTGTAAGTATTTCCCTCAGTTTTTGAGAACCAAGGTATCAATCCAGTAGGAGGCCACACACGAGTCCCTCGTACCTACACAAACAAATAAATCCTCACAACCAACGTAATAAAGGGGTTGTCAATCCCTTTACGGTCACTTACGAGAGTGAGATTTGATAGATATGATAAGATAATATTTTTGGTATTTTTATGATAAAGATGCAAAGTAAAGGAATCAAAATAAATACGGTGCTAGAAATAACTTGTTGACGGGAGATTAATATGATAGAAAATAGATCCGGGGGCCATAGGTTTCACTAGTGGCTTCTCTCAAGAGCATAAGTATTATGGTGGGTGAACAAATTACTGTTGAGCAATTGACAGAATTGAGCATAGTTATGAGAATCACTAGTGCAGAACCGGGCAATAGCACCGGTTCGTAAGGCCCTTTAGTGTCGGTTCGGTAACCGGCACTAAAGTGTGGGCACTAAAGCCCCCCCCTTTAGTACCGGTTCAGCACGAACCGATGCTAAAGGGTAACCACGTGGCACGAGCCAGCTCCGGGGGCAGGGAGCCCTTTAGTACCGGTTGGTGACACCAACCGTTATTAAAAGGTTGGGGGGTTTGGGTTTATGATTTCTTTTTCATTTAATTTTGTGTTTTCCATTTAATTCTTTTTCGTTTGCTGGTATTTTACGATACTACATATTGTACACGTTATGCATATATATAAATAGAATTTCTAGTAGAACCGATCATATATATATATATACAATTAGCTAGCTATATACAATTTCTCCTAATTGGTGCCTTCGGAGCCAGTGGCATTAGCCTAATTGGTGCCTTCGGAGCATGATGACAATTGGAAGTGGTTCATGGGGGTAGTAGCGGGTAATAGTATTCTCCTTTGGGATCTATGACCTGGTCAAGCAGAAATCCCGCTATTTCCTCTTGAATTGCTTCTATGCGCTCCTCTGCTAGGAGCTGCTCCCGCACCTCTCTGAACTATTAAGAAGGAGATCAATATGCATGTGTATTAGTTGTGTGACTAGATATCGATAATGGTGTAAAAACTGTGAATAGTGTTCTGACAAACGTACCCACTCCTGTCTTTGAGATCTGCTCCTTTCGGACGCCATCATGTGAATGTTCTTGCAAACGTTGTATGCACACAGATTATTCCCCGGCGACTGCTTCAGGGCCTTTACGAGAATGGAATTTGAACAGATAATAATTAATCAAGCATGATAATTAAAGAGATGGCATCTAGCTAGCTAGTACTACTTAATTACTTACCTTGGGTCGATACCATTTCAGCTTTCGTTTCCATTGGCCTGGAGTGACGCTGATGAACTTTGCCCAAGCCCTGCCCGCTGACAAAGAAAATGAATAAAGGGGTTATTAAATAGTTCATATCAGGAAATGACGAACTAAATAGGCCGAGATATAGTTAATAATGATTGAAATTACTTGTTGACTATCCCAAACAAGATGGTGTAGTCACTTTCTTTTTTAAGTAGTGAGTCCAGTATTTCAACTAATCCTTCATCAACTTTAATGATTAACAAGATCCAGTGAAATCTGCATGCACACACGTTTGCATGTCTTAATTAAGCGGGCATATGTAAGCAAAAACATGTAGCTAGCTAGTAGGCAAAAACAGAATTTGTAGTACAAGACAGTGTGACTCACTCGAAGTTGTAAGGAAGTAGTATATCTTCATTGGTATTGAGGCGCTTGAAGAACTCTAGCATGCTTTCCTCTACACTTTTTTCATAATATGCATCTAATTTCCATGTGTATTCATTAATGGTATTTGGGTCAATGAACCCAATGCCATAGCGTCCACCTTTTTTCATTTCATACATCTTCATCCTGCATAATACCACAGAAAAGAATATAGTGAGGATAATTACAGGTAATGATTGATCAAAATGATCACTACAGCTAGCTTGAGACTTAAATTACAGAAAGAAATCACTTTCAGACAATAGCAACTGACGATAGATTTGTCGAGTGCGTCTTGATTGTATAACTGAAATAGTTCTGAATACTCAACGGACACAACTTTCTCATGGAAGTAATGATCCTTCTTGACATTCACCATGAGGGACTCTCGATTGGAAATCTTGGTAATGTTCATGTACCATTGATGCAATTCATACATTCTCGTTGGGAGCTTCTTGACCTTGTCTGGCTCGACCAAAGGTTGGCCCCGGACATATTTCCGTTTTATTTCCTCCTCTCTAAGCGGAGACATGGGCTCGATATCGAGGAGTTGTCCAACAGTGATCTTGAGAATTTCAGCCCGCCTTATATGCTCCTCGGTTATTACCACATCGCCCAGCTCGGGAACGTAAACGGTTTGCCCACAATAATATTGGGCGCGCCTACTCTCATGTGTTGTTGGCACAACAAGCGGGGGGATTGATTGCGCCGCCTGTTCTCCCAGCTGGGGAACGGATTTACCGCATTTTTTGCCAGCTGATTTGCTCGAGCTCGAGCTCGCCTCTTTCTGTAGACGTGCTCGATTTAACTTCCTGAGGTGGCGCTCATAGTCTGTGCCAACACGCTTGGGAGCTAGTGGTCTATCCATACGAATGAAGTGGTCAATCTTTTCCTCAGGCACTTTCTCCCTTGGCGGCGGTGGCGGTTTCGGTGCAAAATGGGCTTCCACCTCGGCCTTCGATATGGCTGTGTTTTCCTCCTCGGACTTGTCGTAAGGCCTCTGCGGAAGAGGCGCGAGGCTGCTTGGACCATATTGAAATCGCTTGCCTCCGCCTATACCTCCCGTCCTACCTCGACTTGTACCGCTATGCACAATAGCTGCGGCAGCTCTCTTCCGTGATTGCTGAGGCGACGGAGACGGCTGACGTGGCTGAGTTGGACGAGGAGGAGTGGCCTGAAGTTGTGCCGGACTTGGAGGAGGAGTGGCCTGAAGTTGTGCCGGACTTGGAGGAGGAGTGGTCTGACGCTGTGTCGGACTTGGAGGAGGAGTGGCCTGACGCTTTGCCGGACTTGGAGGAGGAGGAGTGGCCTGACGCGTTGGTGGACTTGGAGGAGCGGGAGTCTGCTGACTCGGTGGCGGACTTCGACGAGGAGTCGGCTGACGCGGTGTCGGTGGCTTTCAAAAGATGATGCAATCCTTTCTCCATAGGATGATACAATGTTTGGCCTCTCCCAGTGTGTGCTCCTCGTCACCTCCAGGAATGTCAAGCTCTAGCCCCGAATATTGGTCCACCACCTCATCAACCAAGACACGAGCATAGCCCGCTGGAATCGGGTTGCAATGGAAGGTTGCCTCGGGGGGATTTGTAAAAGCAACGGCGTCCGCCACCTTCATGGATATGTTCTTCATTTTGAAGTGTAGCTCGCAGTTAGTGTTCTCCATGATGTCATCCACGGGGTATCTATCCAGCATTGCGTCGCCCGGGGCGGAACCCACGCTGCTTCTCGGCATGGATGGGACGGTGCTATCCAATGCTGGATCATCCGCTAGCTGCTGCAGCTGCTGAGACCCCCTTTGCTGGCTAAGTGAGTCGATCTGCTCCTGCTGCCGCTGGAATTTGACTGCCAAGTCCGCATGCGCTGATTCTAGGCCTTGAAGGCGTTCATAGTCCAGCTTCCTCTGCTCGTCCTCCATCTTCCCCTTCTTCTCCTCCACAATCTTCTTTCTCGCACGGGTTCTGTAGTCGGCGTTCCAGTCCGAAAACCCCTCATACCACGGAATAGCGCCCTTACCTCGTATTCTTCTCGGGTGTTCAGGATTTCCCAGGGCACGCGTAAGCTCGTCGTTCTCTCTGTTGGGCTGGAACACCCCCGATCGAGCCTCTTCTATTGCAACAAGTAGCTTATCTTCGGCTCCGTTCAGACATGCCTTCTTTGAAACTTTGCCTGTCTTCGGGTCCAACTCCCCCCCATGTGCATAGAACCAAGTCCTGCACCTGGGGGGGCCAGCTCAATGTTTCTGGAGTGACACCTGCATCCTCCATTTCTTTCTCAGACTTAGCCCACTTAGGCATTGCCACCGCGTAGCCACCTGGCCCCAGCTTATGGAACTTATCCTTTTTTCGGCATTGGCCTTGTTTATTCTCGACCGTTCCTTAGATAATTCTGAATCCTTGAATTTCACGAAATCGTCCCAATGAGCACTTTGCTTCTCTAGTGTTCCCTCGAATACTAGAGTCTTCCTTCCTCCCTTGACGTACTTGTCCCATACATGATTCTTGTGGTTGTTGAATGCAACCACCATCTTCCTAAGAGCAGCGTCCTTGACTTTCTCCACATCTGCATCTGTGAAATGATCTGGTAGGGTGAAATGTTCCATGAGAGTTTCCCAAAGCAGAACTTTTTGTCTGTCGTCAACAAAAGTAAGATCTGGACGTGGCTTTGCTGGCTCTCTCCATTCTTGAAGGGAGATCGGGAGTTGGTCCTTCACAAGAACTCCGCACCAACGAATGAACTTGTCCACAATCTTCTTAGGCGCTAATGGTTCGCCATTAGGTTTGATGGCCTCGATATTGTACTTTACGCCCTCCTTCAACTTTTTGTTTGGGCCTCGTTTCCTGCTGCCTGAAGATTTTCTCGATCCGGATGGCTGAAAGAAGAAAGATCGATTCGTTAATATATCTTCAAGTCATTTAAAACATGTGATGATCACCAGATGCCTGCTTATATAAATATACCTCGCCGGTCTTTGTTGTTTCAAGATCAACATTTTCTTCGTCATCAATATCATAATCATAGTTCATGACTTCATCAATTTGGTTGTCGCGATCGAATATCATATCACCCTCCACGGTGTTATTTAGATATCCGGAGCCGTCATAATCTTCTTCATTCTGATCATCATCTGGCCCACGAGGATGGCGTAAGATATCGAACAGGGTCTCTTCTCCCTCTCTGCCAGTATTGTCCGCCATAGCTTTTATTTAACTAATCCAAAAGAAATATAAAACAATTTAGTATTCAAATTACAATGCATGGATGCAATCAATTAATAAGGAAAAACTGAATCAATCATAGTACATAATAAGCATCATCGAATATAAATCTCGAATACATCGTCTCGAATAATAGATATAATCTCGAATACATCGTCTCGAATAATATATATCGAATACATCACTAGCTAGCTAGCTAGCTAATAAAGATCGAATACTAAAGAGTAATCTAGGCCACTCGTGGTTCCTGAGGCGCGGCGGTGGACAACCAAAGTGAAGGAAACATCACTGGATCATAGCTCGGGTGATCTCCCCAAAGAACCTGCCAGGTATTGGAGAACCTGACGTCCATAGCAGCCATGTAGCGATGGACGTGCTCATCCTCCTCCCTGACACGGCGACATACCACCTCCGGCGGGGCTGGCTCCCACCGCACCGAAAGTGGCCCACGCGAACGCCACCAAAGGAGATCAAGGTCGACGACGGGACCTAGGGCCGGGTTCCTCACCAAGCGTCGCGCCCCTGAAGGTAGCACCTCCCAGTGCCAGCCCGGCGGAGCCCAGTCCCGGACATGGGTCCTCTGAAGCAGGACGTCATCATGAACAGGTCGACGACGAGGATGCGGGCCGGGCATCGTCGACAACAAATACTATATGCCGCAAAAGTAAAGTAACATTTTTTAAATGATGGATTGTGATTTCATATATGCAAATTCTAAATTTTATAACTAAAAATATAAGAAACTAAAAAACATTGATCATCATCTAACAATTTGAAATTAATCTAATTCATCTAGCTAAAACTAACATTTCCAAAATTTCTAACATTTCTATATAACTAATATTTCTATAACATTTGTATAAAAACAGAAAAAACCTTTGACATTATATATATTATAACTAACATTTCTATATACTATTTGACATTAATCTAATCTAATTAATTAATTCATCTAAAACTTTGTATGAAAAACAGAAAAACAGCAAAAAAACTAAAAACCAAAAATAGAAAAATTGTGTGTGCGCGCGTGTAGTGTGTGTGTGTGTGTAGTGTGAGTGTGTGTGTGCGCGCGCGTGTGTGTAGTAGCTATGGCCGGCGCCGGCGGCGCGGTGGCTTTGATCGATTGGAGGGAGGAGAGGGGCCGGGGGAGGGGCTGATAGCGCACGCGGGTGAGGTCGAGGCAATGGCGACGGCAAGCCGAGGTCAATCCAAGGCGACGGCGACGGCGAGGCGAGGGGACGGCGACGGGCCGGTGCGGCCACGGGGACGGGCCGGAGACGGGGGCGGCGCGGAGTCGACGGGGACGACACGACGAGGACGGGGGCGTCGCGGAGTCGACGGAGACGGCGCGACAGGGGCGGCGACGGCGCGGGACGGGGCGGCGACAAAGAGAAGTGGGAGATGAGAAATTGAAATTTTTCGAAGTGTTTGTTATATAGGGGACACCTTTAGTATCGGTTGGTGCCACCACCCGGTACTAAAGGCCTGTTTTAGCCAGGCCAAGCGGTGGGAAGAGCACACCTTTAGTACCGGGTGGTGGCTGGAACCGGTACTAAAGACCCACCCTTTAGTACCGGTTCCAGCCACCAACCGGTACTAAAGGTGGTGCGCTGGCGCAGGTGTGGTGCGGCAAGTTTAATCCCACCTCGCTAGCCGAGGGGTGCCCGCACTAGTTTATAAGCCCCAGTGCGGTAGCTCTCTCGAGCTCCCCTCATAAGCAGGCCTTCCGGGCCTATGTCTGCTGCTATGCCCTGATGGGCCTATTGGGCTAGCGGGCCTGCATCCTGGCCCAATTAGAATTTGGATTTCTAGTCGTATGCAGGCCGCTGTGGCCCAGTAGGTGGGCTTTTTTCATTTACTTTTTTCTTTTCTGCTTTATTTATTTTGTTTTATTTATTTTTAGTTGTTTCTTTGTGAATATTTTTGCTTTAGGTACAAAAAATTAGAAACTTTCTGTTAGTGCAGGTAGTTTTCAAATTTGAATAGTTTAAATTTTGAATTATTTGAAATTTGTTTGAATCACTAGTTTGTGAACAACTTAACTTTAAAAATACATTTTTTCAGTGATTCTTTTTTATTATGTTTAATATTAGTGTGTTTTATCATTATATTCAATTTGGTAATGCTTAGGTTATTAAAAAATGTAATGCTTTCGTAACAGATGAGTTTTCGTCCGAAACCCTGATAGTTCGAAAGAGATTGTCCATTTTGTACACGAAGTGCATCCAGTTTTTGCCGTAACCCTCTACTTTTTTGCACATGCTATGTGGGTGAAATTATGATACCATGCCAACTTTCAACCTTTTCGGAGTTCATTTGAAGTGTTTTTCAATTTAGCTAAAAAATAGTAAATGCATGAAATAATTTGTTTGCACATAAAATTTCTTCGCGTTTCCAATGCCAAAACACATAACTACCCCTAACTATTACAGAGATTCCCTCCTGGGTGTGAAACACAGAAGAAAGTGATGATATATAGTGAAGCTGATCACATCCCAGATCTTTGGGTGTGAAACTTTTTCTTCGCGTGTGTCCCTTTGCGCCGTAACCATGTAAAATCTTCATCGTTTAACAGGATGCTCGGGTCAATATTCACTGTGAATGGAGCAATTTCATCCAACTTTTCATAATCTCCTGACATGTCTGTCTTGTCATCCACTCCCACGATGTTTCTCTTCCCAGAAAGAACTATGTGTCACTTTTGCTCATCGTATGATGCATTTGATTCCTTATTTTTTCTTTTTCTTGGCTTGGTAGACATGTCCTTCACATAAAAAACCTGTGCCACATCATTGGCTAGGATGAATGGTTCGTCTGCATACACAAGATTGTTGAGATCCACTGTTGTCATTCTGTACTGCGGGTCTTCCGTTACCCCGCCTCGTGTCATATTGACCCATTTGCACCGAAACAAAGGTACCTTCAAACCACGTCTATAGTCAAGTTCCCATATGTCTTGTATATAACCATAATATGTTTCCTTTCCCGTCTTGGTTTCTGCATCAAAGCGGACACCGCTGTTTTGGTTGGTGCTCTTCTTATCTTGGGCGATCGTGTAAAATGTATTACCATTTATCTCGTATCCTTTGAAAGTCATTATATTCGAAGATGGTAACTGGGACAACAAGTACATGTCATCTTCAATAGAGGCGTCATGCATGGTACATGTCTGCAACCAGCTGGCGAAACTCCTGGTTTGTTCACGTGTAATCCAGTCATCAGACCGCTCCAGGTGTTTGGAGTGTAGCAAATTCTTGTGTTCTTCCATATACGGAGCCATCAAGGCAGAATTCTGTAGAACTGTGTAGTGTGCTTCAGTGAGAGAATGTTCGTCCATACATACTACTAGCAAAAGGGCCCGTGCGTTGCAACGGGAGATTTTTTTCATAATCTTCAATGGCTATGACCATATTTTGTTGCATCATCGAGATACAATATCACTCTCAATTTCGTGAAATTATGAACAATTTTTGACATCATGAACGTTTTTTTAAACTCGTGCACATATTTTAAATCATGAACATTTTTCAAATGAACACTTTTACAATTTTTCGAACAATTTCTAAAATAAAGAACATTTTTTGAATTCATAAACGTTTTATACTATTTGCAAAAAATTGTGAACATATTTTATTTTATTTTTCTATTTTATGTGCAAAGGGACGAACCAAACAACGGATTAAAATCTGATAATAAGTGACGTGCGAAAAATGGGAGTAAGAAACATCCATGCCTTTAATAGAAAATGAGAAGTACGAATTAATTTTGCACATAAAAATAATTAACATGCAAGATAATATCATATTTATAATCTACAAAATTTTCTGAGCTATTTTCATAAATAGCGTGCTAAATTTAGAGCTTGGGTTTGAAAGACATGAATATCTTAAAAATACTTGAATCTACACACAAAAACTTTAAAGAAAATATTTTGGTTGTAACTGTACTGTGTAGACCATCTGTTAAGTGACACTTGGCAAGCTAGCTCTAAAATTTGATGGACATTTTTGTCAGATTCACGAATTTGTTTCGAGTACACGATTATTTTTTCAAAATCATGAACATGGTTTTATTATCGGATATATTTTTCCAAATTGTGATTTTTTTTAAAATTTAAGAACAATTTTGTAAAATTACTAATATTTTTAAATTACTAGTATTTTTGAAACTGTGTAAATTTTATGATTTCCCAAATATTTTTTAATTCGAAAATATTTTATAATTTCTCGAACATGTTTTTCAAAATTCGCAACATTTTGAAATTTGGAGAAGGGGAAAACAAAATAAGAAATGAAAAAAAAATAGACCAAAGATGAAAAAAAACAGGGGCGTCGCGCCTGCGGGCTGGCCCATGAACGCGCATTGGTGGGGGGGGGGTGCGTGACAAAAATTGAGGGGAAATTTGCCAAGCCTGGGGGTCGAACCCCAGTCTCCGGGTGGAAAGATACAAGCTCCAGCCACTGGGCTATCGATGTCTGTGTGAACTATTTGTGGTATCTTCCCTATAAGAGCACTAATCGTAGCGGAGACTTTGGAAATACCGAATCGTTTTTTGACTTACGGGTGGCATTGGTGGGTAATTTTTGTCAACTTATAGGGTAAATTACATGACATACCACCAGAAGCAATAGGTGCTTTATTAGTAGGTATAGATTTGATCCCTTCCTAGCATGCCTTTTCCATCCAGTCTGCCCTTATGCCGCGATTCAGAAACACCAATCGGCTTAAGGTCAGGAATAAAGTCAATACAAAACTCAATGACCTCCTCATTTTCATGGCCCTTGGAGATGCTTCCTTCTGGCCTAGCACGGTTATGAACGTATTTCTTTAAAACTCCCATGAACCTCTCAAAGGGGAACATATTGTGTAGAAATACAGGACCCAAAATGTTAATCTCTTCGCATAGGTGAACTAGGACGTGCATCATGATGTTGAAGAAGGATGGTGGGAACACCAACTCAAAACTGACAAGACATTGCACCAAATCATTCTCTAACCTTGGTATGATTTCTGGATCGATTACCTTCTGAGAGATTGCATTGAGGAATGCACATAGCTTCACAATGGTTAATCGAACGTTTTCCGGTAGAAGCCCCCTCAATGCAACCGGAAGCAGTCGCGTCATAATCACGTGGTAGTCATGAGACTTTAGGTTCTGGAACTTTTTATCTGCCATGTTTATTATTCCCTTTATATTCGAGGAGAAGCTAGACGGTACCTTAATACTGATCAGGCATTCAAAGAAGATTTCCTTCTCTTCTTTGGTAAGAGCGTAGCTTGCATGACCCTGATGTATGTCGTCTTTTCCGTGCATACGTTGCTGGTCCTCCCGTGCCTCAGGTGTATCTTTTTTCTTCCCATACACGCCCAAGAAGCCAAGCAGGTTCACACAAAGATTCTCCGTCACGTGCATCACGTCGATTGCGGAGCGGACCTCTAGGTCTTTCTAATAGGGCAGGTCCCAAAATATAGATTTCTTCTTCCACATGGGTGCGCGTCCGTCAGCGTCATTCAGAACAGGTTGTCCACCAGGACCCTTTCCAAAGACCACCTTCAAATCCTTGACCATATCATGTACATCAACACCAGTACGGTGGCGAGGCTTCGTCCGGTGATCTGCCTCACCTTTGAAATGCTTGCCTTTCTTTCTTACGGTATGCCTGCTCAGAAGAAATCGACGATGTCCCAGGTACACATTCTTCTTACAATTAGCCAAATATATACTGTCGGTATCATCCAAACAGTGCGTGCATGCGCGGTATCCCTTGTTTGTCTGTCCTGAAAGGTTACTGAGAGCAGGCCAATCATTGATGGTCACGAACAGCAACGCCTTTAGGTCAAATTCTTCCCCCATGTGCTCATCCCACGCACATACACCTGTTCCATTCCACAATTGTAAGAGCTCTTCAACTAATGGCCTTAAGTACACATCAATGTCGTTGCCGGGTTGCTTAGGGCCTTGGATGAGCACTGGCATCATAATGAACTTCCGCTTTATGCACAACCAAGGAGGAAGGTTATACAAACATAGAGTCACAGGCCAGGTGCTATGGTTGCTACTCTGCTCCCCAAAAGGATTAATGCCATCTGCGCTTAGACCAAACCATACGTTCCTTGCGTCATCTGCAAACTCCTTCCCGTACTTTCTTTCGATTTTTCTCCGCTGCGACCCGTCAGCGGGTAATCTCAACTTTCTTTCTTACGGTCTTCTCTGTGCCATCGCATCGCCTTGGCATGCTCTTTGTTTTGGAACAAACGTTTCAACCGTGGTATTATAGGAGCATACCACATCACCTTGGCAGGAATCTTCTTCCTGGGGCGCTCGCCCTCGACATCACCAGGGTCATCGCGGCTGATCTTATAGCACAATGCACCGCATACAGGGCAAGCGTTCAAATCCTCGTACTCACCGCGATAGAGGATGCAATCATTAGGGCATGCATGTATCTTCTGCACCTCTAACCCTAGAGGGCAGATAGCCTTCTTTGCTTCGTACGTACTCTCGGGCAATTTGTTGTCCTTTCGAAGCATATTCTTTATCCTTACCAGCAAGTTTCCAAATCCCTTGTCAGATACACCATTCTCTGCCTTCCATTGCAGCAATTCCAGTGTAGTGCCCAGCTTTTTCTTGTCACCTACGCAATTCGGGTACAACAATTTTTTGTGATCCTCTAGCATGCGCTACAACTTCTTCTTCTCCAATTCACTTGCGCAGTTTCTCTTTGCATTGGCAATGGCCCGACCTAGATCATCAACGGGCTCATCCGATGCCTCTTCTTCAGCTTCTTCCCGCATTGCTGGCTCAGCTTCTTCCCGCATTACCGGCTCAGCTTCTTCCCTCATTGTTGTATCATCGTATTCAGGGAACCCATGGCCAGGATAGCTGTCGTCGTCCTCTTCTTCTTCATTGTCTTCCATCATAACCCCTCTTTCTCCGTGCTTGGTCCAAACACTATAGTGGGGCATGAAACCGGACTCAAACAGGTGGACGTGAATGGTTCTTGATGTAGAGTAATTGTGACCATTCTTACAGCCAGCACATGGACAAGGCATAAAACCATCCGCCCGCTTGTTTGCCTCAGCCGCAAGCAGAAAAGTATGCACACCATTAATGAACTCGGGAGAGCATCGGTCATCGTACATCCATTGTCGGCTCATCTTCAATACACAGCACCGAAAACACCAGATTAATACAATACATAAAGTTCATACAACACTTAAATGCAACAAATAAATAACTCTCTAGCTAAAGAATTTAAATGCAACAACAAATGCGATAAGAATCGCAACTAAGGTAACAATTGATCCAACAGCATAATGATACCAAGCCTGACTATGAATGGCATATTTTCTAATCTTTCTAATCTTCAAGCGCATTTTCTCCATCTTAATCTTGTGATCATCGACGACATTGGCAACATGCAATTCCAATTCCATCTTCTCCCCCTCAATTCTTTTCAATTTTTCTTTCAAATCCTTGTTTTCTCTTTCAACTAAATTTAACCTCTCGATAATAGGGTCGGTTGGAATTTCTGGTTCAACTACCTCCTACATACAAATATCTATGTTAGCTTGATGGGCATAATTTGTCATAAACACGAAATGCAACAAATAGTTTTAAAAGAGAATGTACCACATCCGAATCATAACAAGGACGAGGGCCGACGGGGACGGATATCAAAACCATGGCACTATGTATAACAAACAACGTACGGGTAAGATAATTATACGAGTAACTATATATCCAAATCACACAAACATCAATTTTTTATATAAAATTTCATGAACAAGAGGCTCACCACAAGGTGGTGCCGGCGACGGGACGGTGCGGGCGATCAATGGTGGTTACGACGGAGATTTAGAAGGCACTAAGTAAACCACACCTACATATGCAAACTAAGTGTTATTTTGACCTCAATTTGCATATAAATCAAATACTACCACATATAATTCCTCCCAAATTACAAAAACCCACAATTAATCACTATATAAACCAATGCAAGAGCCAATCTAGCAATGAGAGATGAAAGGAAAAAGTTGCTAGCCTTTGTGATCATTTGAATGGATGGGGGCCTGCAAATCTTGACAAATTTGGGGCAAATTTTGTGATGAACTCGAGAGGAAGAAGGGAAGAACAGAGGAGAGGGAGAGGGGAAAGGGGGAAGAACAGAGTGCTGGTGGACGAAGGGTTTATATAGGACGACCTTTAGTACCGGTTCATGGCACGAACCGGTACTAAAGGTGCTGGAGGGGCCCCACTCTGACAACATCCTGCCACCACTCTCATTAGTACCGGTTCGTGGCACGAACCGGTGCTAAAGGTTCGCCACAAACCGGTACTAAAGATCTCCTCCCGCCTAGCCATTGGAACCGGCACTAATGGACACATTAGTGCCGATTCTGTTACAAACCGGGACTAATGTGTCTCTCATTTGACACTTTTTCTACTAGTGGAATATCTAGGTATGATCATGTATATAGGCATCACGTCCGAGACAAGTAGACCGACTCCTGCCTGCATCTACTACTATTACTCCACACATCGACCGCTATCCAGCATGCATCTAGAGTATTAAGTTCAAAAGAATAGAGTAACGCTTTAAGTAAGATGACATGATGTAGAGGGATAAACTCATGCAATATGATATAAACCCCATCTTGTTATCCTCGATGGCAACAATACAATACGTGCCTTGCTGCGCCTACTATCACTAGGAAAGGACACCGGAAGATTGAACCCAAAGCTAAGCACTTCTCCCATGGCAAGAAAGATCAATCTAGTAGGCCAAACCAAACTGATAATTCGAAGATACTTGCAAATATAACCAATCATACATAAAAGAATTCAGAGAAGATTCAAATATTGTTGATAGATAAACTTGATCATAAACCTACAATTCATCAATCTCAACAAACACACCGCAAAAGAAGATTACATCAAATAGATCTCCACAAGAGAGGGGGAGAACATTGTATTGAGATCCAAAAAGAGAGAAGAAGCCATCTAGCTAATAACTATGGACCCGAAGGTCTGAGGTAAACTACTCACACATCATCGGAGAGGCTATGGTGTTGATGTAGAAGCCCTCCGTGAACGATGCCCCCTCCGGCGGAGCTTCGGAAAAGGCCCCAAGATGGGATCTCACGAGAACAGAAGGTTGCGGCAGTGGAATTAGGTTTTTGGCTCCGTCTCTGGTAGTTTGGGGGTATGTAGGTATATATAGGAGTAAGAAGTATGTCGGTGGAGCAACATGGGGCCCACGAGGGTGGAGGGCGCGCCCCCTACCTCGTGCCCTCCTGGTTGATGTCTTGACATAGGGTCCAAGTCCTCTGGATCATGTTCGTTCCGAAAATCACGTTCCCGAAGATTTCATTCCGTTTGGACTCCGTTTGATATTCTTTTTCTGCGAAACTCTGAAATAGGCAAAAAAACAGCAATTCTAGGCTGGGCCTCCAGTTAATAGGTTAGTCCCAAAAATAATATAAAAGTGTATAATAAAGCCCATTAATGTCCAAAACAGAATATAATATAGCATGGAACAATCAAAAATTATAGATACGTTGGAGAAGTATCAAGTATGCACAATGTGTCCAAATAAGGTAGCAGCCATGTCTCGTTTGCATCGAAGTTAAAGTGTGAGAGGAGTGACTTCACCTTATCTTCGATAGCCTTGGCTCATGCCCTTGTCATTGGTCCAAGTGGTGTCGTTGGAGGTGTAGGTACGTCCATGGGGATGATCGTGGGATGCTTCGCATCATCTCCCCTCCCTTGGGGAAGATCCGACCTCGGATCATATTCTTCATCACCATGGTAGGGCGAGAGGTCCTTGACATTGAAGATGTCGCTCACGTAGTACTTGTTGTGTGGGATGTCGATCTTTTATGCGTTGCTGCTGTATCGTGCAAGCACCTTGAAGGGTCCATCCACGCATGGTCAAAGTTTGGACTTGCGTTCTTGGGGAAAGCGGTCCTTGCGAAGTTGTAGCCACACAAGATCTCCAATGTTGAAAACCATAGGGTGCTTGTTGATGTTGAGCTTGGTCGCAAGTCGTTGTACTTGGCGCTCGATGGTATGCCTTGTGTCTTCATGCGCCTTCTTGAGATGGTTCACATGTGTGCTTGCGTCCATATTGATGCGCTCTTGTAGTGGTAGAGGAAGAATGTCCAATGGTGACAATGGGTTGAATCCATAGATGACCTCGAAGAGGGACTTACCGGTAGTTGAGTGTCTTACGCGGTTATAGGCGAACTCGGCGATAGGTAGGCACTCCTCTCACTCCTTGATGTTCTTCTTGATTAGCACTAGAAGTAGAGTGGAGAGTGTGCAGTTGGTCACCTCCGTTTGGCCGTCGGTTTGAGGATGGTAAGCCGTGGAGAAGAGTAGCTTGATTCCAAGCTTGGTGCATTGTGTCTTCCAAAAGTAGCTTAGGAACTTGACGTCGCGGTCCGAGACTATCATCTTTGGCACTCCATGTAGACGCAATATTTCTCTACAAAAGAGATTGGCAACATGTGAAGCATCATCTATCTTGTTGCAAGGAATGAAATGTGCCATCATAAAGAAATGGTCCACAACGACAAATACTGAATCCTTTCCATTTCTAGTCCTAGGCAAGCCAAGTACAAAATCCATGCTAATATATTCCCATGGTTGATATGGAATTGGGAGAGGCATGTAAAGGCCATGGGATTGAGCTTTAGACTTAGCTTTGCGACATGTATATCATCGGTTGGTGAAGCAGTTGATGTCACGAAACATCTTTGGCCAAAAATAGTTCTTGGAGAGCGTAGAAAAAGTCTTGTCGCGTCCAAAATGTCCCATTAGTCCTCCTCCATGAGATTCCTGCAAAAGCAACAAACGAAGAGAAGACTCGGGGATGCAAAGTTTGTTAGCTCTCATAAGGTAACCATCTTTGATGTAATAGCGTTCCCAAGATGTGTGCATCAAATGTTTAGCATAAGGAATGGAAAAAGTTGGATCATGCTCATACAAGTCCTTTATGTGCTCAAAGCCAATGACATTCAATTCAAGTTGAGTGACAAGCATGCATATGCTGGAAAGGGCATCCGCCACAATGTTTTCCTTACCCTTAATGTACTTGATGATGTAAGGAAAAGACTCAATAAATTCACTCCATTTGGCATGGCGCTTGTTCAACTTGGTTTGACCCTTAAGGTACTTGAGAGTTTCATGGTCGGTATGAATGACAAACTCATGAGGTCGCAGGTAATGCTCCCACTCATGCAAAACTCAAACTAACGCATATAGCTCTTTGTCATAGATGGGGTAGTTGAGTTGCGCGCCGGAGAGTTTTTCGCTAAAAATACGCTATGGGGCGCTTCTCTTGCGTTAACACACCGCCTATGCCGTTACCACTAGCGTCACAATGGATCTCAAAAGGTTTGTCAAAGTTTGGTAAGGCAAGCACGGGAGCATGAGTAAGCAAGTTCTTAAGCTCACTGAAAGTACTGTCTTGGGATGGTCCCCAAACAAAAGGCGCGTTTTTCTTGCTCAAAGCGTGCAAAGGCGTAGCAATAGTGCTAAATCTTTCACAAAGCGACGATAGAAACCCGCAAGGCCAAGAAAACTACGCACTTGATGCAAGTTGGTTGGTTGGGGCCAAGTCTTAATAGCATTGATCTTGGACTCATCAACATGAACACCCTTTGAAGAAACAACAAAACCCAAGAAAACGAGCTTGTCAACGCCAAAAAGGCATTTTTCCATGTTTGCATAAAGACGCTCTTTTCGAAGAGTTTGTAAAATGGTTCGGACATGGGTGACATGCACTTTGAGAGATTTGCTAAAAACAGGAATATCATCGAAGTAGACCACAACAAACTCACCAATGTAAGGGCGAAAAACATAGTGCATAAGACGCATAAAGGTACCCGGTGCTTCCGATAGACCCATAGG
Organism: Triticum aestivum; assembly: GCF_018294505.1. Classification (NCBI taxonomy): domain Eukaryota; kingdom Viridiplantae; phylum Streptophyta; class Magnoliopsida; order Poales; family Poaceae; genus Triticum; species Triticum aestivum. The sequence continues at coordinate 608,302,090 of NC_057800.1, forward strand.
CATGACTAACCACTCATACAAGCCAAACTTTGTTTTAAAAGTGGTTTTCCATTCATCACCCTCTTGTATGCGGATTTGATAGTAACCAGTTTTAAGATCAATTTTGGAAAATATAGTGCCACCACTAAGTTCATCAAGCATATCATCAAGGCGTGGAATGGGATACCGATATCTAATGGTGATAGCATTGATAGGTCTACAATCAGAGCACATGCGAAAGCTACCGTCCTTTTTGGGTACAAGAATGACCGGTAAGGCACAAGGACTCAAACTTTCACACACATGACCATGGTCTATGAGATGCTTTACTTGCCTTTGTATTTCTTTGGTCTCTTTGGGGTTGACTCGGTAGGGGGCCTAGTTAGTAAGAGGTGCTCCGGGGATGAGGTCGATTCGGTGCTCAATGCCTCGAAGAGGAGGTAGACCCGGAGGTAGCTCATCGGGGAAGACGTCTTGGAATTCCTGCAAGAGAGAAGACAACACTAGAGGTAGAGTGTGAGAGGTGTTAGCTTTTGGTACGTTGTCCTTGCACAAAAGGACATAGTGTATGACACTAGATGGGTTCTCACACACTTCTCTCATCTCACGTTTGGTGGAAAATAGAACTAGATTCTTCTTGTCGTTCATCATGGAGGCACTCAATTTGGGCTTGTGGCGCTCACTCTCTTTTGGGTGGGTCGCTCTCTCACTATTCTCTCCATGATGGGTGGCTTGCTTGTCGGTGATCACTTGGCTTGGAGACATGGGGCGAAGTACGTACTCCTTTCCTTGCATCTTGAAGATGTAGTGGTTCGTTCGGCCATTGTGGATCACACCTCTATCAAATTGCCATGGACGTCCAAGTAGAAGGTGGCAAACGGTCATTGGAACGACATCACACTCCAAGGTGTCTTCATAGGCGCCGATTTTGAAGGAGACTTGTACTCGATGCTCGAATTGGATAGTGCCGGAGTCGCTAAGCCATTGTACTTTGTATGGATGGGGGTGCTTCGTCTTGGGCAATTGGAGCTTGGAGCAAAGTTCTTCACTTGCTAAGTTATGACAACTCCCTCCATCGATGATGACCTTGACAGACCTTCCGTTGATGCCGGCCTTGGTATGGAAGATGTGGCATCATTTGTCTTCTTCTTGTTGATGTTGAAGAGTCAAGACCTTGGAGACAACAAGAGCGGGACTTGAATCTTCATCGAAAAAGACTTGTTCCTCTTCATCATTCACTTGCCGGTGTATGTCCACTTGCTCAATGGCTTCCATTTCTCCTTCGCTCATTGAGTCATAAGTGCCGTCGTCGTTGAGGATCATGGTCCGCTTGTTGGTGCACTCGAATGACTTGTGGCCTCAGCCTCCGCATGTGAAGCATTTGATGGAACTTGTCTTGACCGTTGCATCGGTTGGAGTAGATGATGATGAAGCTCTCGGCTTGAAGTTGCTTGAAGTAGGATGACTTGGAGTTGATGAAGCTTTCTTGTAACTCGACTTGTCGACGTTGCTTGTAGAAGGCTTGGTTGATGTAGAAGGTGTTGGAGTCGTTGAAGCTTGGTTATTGGAGAAACCATAGGACTTGGATGAGAACTTGGCATATTTGAAGTCGTCTTGCACTTGATGTTCCGCTTTTGTAGCTTGATGCACGAGCTCGATGAGGTTCGAGTATGGTTGGAAGTCAGCGATCTTCTTGATAGGATGGTTGAGTCCATTCAAGAAACGTGCCATAGTTTGCTCATCATCTTCCGTAACGTTTGTTCTTATCATGGCAATCTCCATCTCCTTGTAGTATTCTTCAACGCTATTGGTTCCTTGCTTAAGTAGTTGAAGTTTCTTGAAGAGGTTGCGGTTGTAGTAGGTGGGCACGAAGCATTTGAGGGTGGTTCACCTCTTGCCTCTCGGCTCTCAATGACTTGTTCCCACCAAATGAGGACGTAGTCTTGGAATTCAAGGGATGCCATCGCGATCTTCTTCTCTTCTTCATAGTTGTGCAAACGGAAAATCTTGTCAACCTTCAATGCCCATGATAGGTACTCTTCGGGATCGTTGCTTCCATTGAACTTGGGCATGGTGAACTTGAGCTTGCTGTAGCGTTGCTCTTCATTGTGTTGGGGTCGGGGATGATGACGCCCATGTTGTTGATGATTGTCAAGCTCGAGTCGCTCTTGGTGAGGAGGGCTGTCAACCTGATGTTGCTCTTGTCATTGAAGATCTCGGATGTCATCTTGTTCTTGATGAACTTTATGTGCTTGTTGAGCTTGGCGATGCGCTTGTCGATCTTGACGAGGCGCTTGGCGATCTTGACGAGGATCTTGGCGATGTAAGGGTGATTGATAGATCCGCTCTTGGACTTCTTCGCGAAGTGCTTCTTGATGCTCACGAGCTTGTGGGCGTCGGGTAGCGATGGCTTGACTTGCATCGCGGAGGGCTCGTTGCGCCTCAAGTGCTTGAGCTTGTTGCAATTTTTGCTCTTGACATTGTGCCTCGGCATCTTGTGCATCTTGGTGTAGACGCGCTCTCTCTTCCTCTTCATGTTGATGTTGACGTTGCCGTTGCTCGTGGGAGTCGGTGTCGCATAGGGGATTGAGGCTTGCTTGATGATCATTGTGCGCGGCACGTCGAAGAGTGTTCAATGTCGGTGTACTTGAGCCGGAGAGGGTGAAGTCAGAGTGGCGACTTGAACGGCTCCTTCTTGAAGTGGAAGAAGAGTGCTTGAGCAACAAAGCACGAATCTCGTCCATTCTTGCATCGTTCTCTTGCTTGTTGGCATCGATCTTGTGGTCGAAGTAGTCCCTTGTACATTGCTCGGAGAGTCGCAAGTCGGTGGCGAGATTGTCGATGTGTGATACGTCTCCAATGTATCTATAATTTTTCATTGCTCCATGCTATGTTATCTAATGTTTTGGGCAATATTGGGCTTTATTATCCACTTTTATATTATTTTTGGGACTAACCTATTAACCAGAGGCCCAGCCCAGAATTGCTGTTTTTTTACCTATTTCAGTGTTTCGAAGAAAAGGAATATCAAACGGAGTCGAAACGGAACAAAATCAACTAGAGAAGTTATTTTTGGAAGGAAACTTACCGGAAAAGCTTGGAGTGCATGTCAAGAAAGAAGGGAGGTGCCCACGAGGGTGGGGGCGCGCCCACCCCCCTAGGGCGCGCCCCCTGCCTCGTGGCCCCCCCTTCGGTCCACCGACGTGCTTCTTTCACCCATATATACCTACGTATCCTAAAACTTCCAAAAGAGACAATAGATCGGGAGTTCCGCCGCCACAAGCCTCCGTAGCCACCAAAAGCCAATCTAGACCCGTTCCGGCACCCTGCCGGAGGGGGCAATCCCTCTCCGGTGTCCATCTTCATCATCCCGGTGCTCTCCATGACTAGGAGGGAGTAGTTCTCCCTCGGGGCTGAGGGTATGTACCAGTAGCTATGTGTGTGATCTCTCTCTCGTGTTCTTGAGGTGATACGATCTTGATGTATCGCAAGCTTTGCTATTATATTTGGATCCTATGATGTTTCTTCCCCCCTCTACTCTCTTGTAATGAATTGAGTTTCCCCTTTGAAATAATCTTATCGGATTGAGTCTTTAAAGATTTGAGAACACTTGATGTATGTCTTGCCGTGGATATCTGTGGTGACAATGGGATATCACGTGATTCACTTGATGTATGTTTTGATGATCAACTTGCGGGTTCCGCCCATGAACCCATGCATAGGGGTTGGCGCACGTTTTCGTCATGATTCTCCGGTAGAAGCTTTGGGGCACTCTTTGAGGTCCTATGTGTTGGTTGAATAGATGAATCTGAGATTATGTGATGCATATCGTATTATCATACCCACGGATACTTGAGGTGACATTGGAGTATCTAGGTGACATTAGGGTTTTGGTTGATTTGTTTCTTAAGGTGTTATTCTAGTACGAACTCTAGGGCTGTTTGTGATACTTATAGGAATAGCCCAACGGATTGATTGGAAAGAATAACTTTGAGGTGGTTTCGTACCCTACCATAATCTCTTTGTTCGTTCTCCGCTATTAGTGACTTTGGACTGACTCTTTGTTGCATGTTGAGGGATAGTTATGTGATCCAATTATGTTAGTATTGTTGAGGGAACTTGCACTAGCGAAACTATGAACCCTAGGCCTTGTTTCAACACATTGCAATACCGTTTACGCTCACTTTTATCATTAGTTACCTTGCTGTTTTTATATTTTCAGATTACAAAAACCATTATCTACTATCCATATACCACTTGTATCACCATCTCTTTGCCGAACTAGTGCACCTATACAATTTACTATTGTATTGGGTGTGTTGGGGACACAATAGACTCTTTGTTATTTGGTTGCAGGGTTGCTTGAGAGAGACCATCTTCATCCTACGCCTCCTACGGATTGATAAACCTTAGGTCATCCACTTGAGGGAAATTTGCTACTGTCCTACAAACCTCTGCACTTAGAGGCCCAACAACGTCTACAAGAAGAAAGGTTGTGTAGTAGACATCAAGCTCTTTTCTGGCGCCGTTGCTGGGGAGGTTAGCGCTTGAAGGTATATCTTTAGATCTTGCAATCGAGTCTTTTAGTTTCTTGTTTTATCATTAGTTTAGTTTATAAAAGAAAACTATAAAAAATAGAATTGAGTTTGTCTCATACGCTTCACCTTTTTAATATCTTTCGTAAGTATGATAGAAAGGAAAATTGTGCTCAAGTGCTAGAAGAAGAAATCTATAAAATGTTTGGCACTAAATATGTGAATGATGCGCATGATTGCAATGTTGTTAGTACGAATTCTTTGCATATCCATGATACTAATGATGATTGCACTAGTTATGATGAAAATGTCTCCTATAAACATGTCAATTTTTGTGGAGTGCATTAGGTTTGTAAGTACACACCAAATAGGGAAGATAGATATTGCAAGAGGCATAAGTACTTAGAAACTGAATTGTTGCAAGAATGTCTTGATGATGGTGCAGAAAAATTCAATATTTTTCACGCCCCTTGTGAACTTTGCAATGAACATGGTCATTTAAATCTCCAATGTAAAATTTTTCATGACCGAATTGTATCCAAAAATTGTGATAATTTCATTACCCTTGAGCATCAGAAAGAGCTTAGTCTTCTTTTGGGGTATGAGGAAATGAAACGTATAACTGAGGGTATTCCAAAGTTTAATATTGATAGATTTCTTGATTTTGATCTAGAGAAAATTTATACGTATTGTGCGGTGAATTGTATTGAAAATCCTTATATTGCCAACTACATAAAGAAAACAAAAGAAATAGAAGATGAAGAGAATACTAATGAAAGGGAAGTGACTTCCCAATACCCTCCTATTATTTCTTATGATGAATCAGGTAACGAGGAGGAGCCTCCTATTCAACCAATCTCATTAATAAGGAGCTCCAAAAAGAGGTTTGAACCCACACATGATGTGGTGAAGAAGAAGAAAAGAAAAAGGAAGAGAGGTAAAAAGATGTCTCTCCCAAATAATGCTGCCCCTATTGCTATTGTGCCTCATGAAAATATAATTGTTGAAGATAATGATACTTCTTATGATCTTGAAAATCTTTTTGGCACTTGCTTGGAAGAATATGATAATTGCTATACTATTGGTGCTATCCATACTATTAATGACGAGAGTGATTATGCTTATGATATGAAAAGGCCCAAGCTTGGGGATGCTATGTTTGATGAAGATGATGTTTTTGATAATATATTTGCTGCAATTAATATTTGTCCCAAGCTTGGGGATGCTACGTTTAATGAAGATGATATTTTTAGTCTCTCAAGTTTTGATATGCAAATTTATAATGATAATAGCATGCCTCCTACCTATGATGATTATTGTGATGATACTTATGCTATAAAAAGTAGTGATTATACTTATAAAACTTGTCATGATTATGGTTACCCATTTTCTGAACATTACTCTTTTAATATGGAAACAATTTATAGTATTCAAGTCTCTTATGATACTCCCACTATTTCGAATAAGAAGAATTTTGCTTATGTGGAGAGTAATAAAATTTCTATGCTTGTAGATCATGAAAACAATGCTTTAGGTGCTGGTTACATTGTTGAATTCATTCATGATGCTACTGAAAATTATTATGAGGGAGTAATATATGCATGTAGGAATTGCAATAATATCAAGTTTCCTCTCTATGTGCTTAAAGTTTTGAAGTTATGCTTGTTTTACCTTCCTATGCAAGTTGATTCTTGTTCCCACAAGTTGTTTGCTCACAAAATCCCTATGCATAGGAAGTATGTTAGACTTAAATGTGATAGTCATATTCTTCATGATTCTCTCTTTATGTTTCAATTCTTATCATTTATGTGAGCATCGTTGAAATCATCATGCCTAGCTAGGGGCGTTAAACGATAGCGCTTGTTGGGAGGCAACCCAACTTTATTCTTGTTCTTTACTTTTTTTGTTCCTGTTTAGTAATGAATAATTCATCTAGACTCTGTTTAGATGTGGTTTTATGTCTTTAGTTAGTGTTTGTGCCAAGTAGAACCTTTGGGAAGACTTGGGGAAAGTCTTGTTGATCTTGCTGTAAAAAACAGAAACTTTAGCGCTCACGAGAATTGCTGCCATTTTTATTTGGACTGTGCTATTTAGTTAATTATTTTTTAAGATGATTAATAGATAAATTCCTCAGGTCCAGAAATTTATTTGAGAATTTTATGAGTTCCAGAAGTATACGTTTGATCCAGATTACTACAGACTGTTCTGTTTTTGACAGATTCTGTTTTTCATGTGTTGTTTACTTATTTTGATGAATCTATGGCTAGTAAAATAGTTTATAAACCATAGAGAAGTTGTAATACAGTAGGTTTAACACCAATATAAATAAATAATGAGTTCATTACAGTCCCTTGAAGTGGTGATTTACTTTCTTATACTAACGGAGCTTACGAGTTTTCTACTTTGAGTTTTGTATTGTGAAGTTTTCAAGTTTTGGGTAAGGATTCGATGGACTATGGAATAAGGAGTGGCAGGAGCCTAAGATTGGGGATGCCCAAGGCACCCCAAGGAAATATTCAAGGACAACCAAGAGCCTAAGCTTGGGGATGCCCCGGAAGGCATCCCCTCTTTCGTCTTCGTCTATTGGTAACTTTACTTGGAGCTATATTTTTATTCACCACATGGTATGTGTTTTGCTTGGAGCGTCATTTTATTTTCTTTAGTTTTTCTTGCTGTTATTTAGAACAATGTTTTGCATCTTTTATTTCAATAAAAGTGGCATTGATAGCCTTGACTATGCCTATTTTAGAAGTCCACATGTTGCTGTTTGAAAACAGAAAGTTTACTGTTGTTGCAATAATTCCCTAGAAAAGTCAGAATGTGATAAATTGTTGAAACCTTTTGCATATTAAGCTATGATAAATTTACTACAGTGGGAATTTTCTTTCATAATTTTTGGAGCTAGGGAAGTATGGATGTTGCTGCATTCTTTATAGACTATCCTGTTTAGGCATATTGCTGTTATGTTTGCATATGTTTGCTTCTTTAATGATTCTATTTGAGGATAGGACTATTAAATATGAAGAGGCATTTAGTACAAAATGTTGAATAATGATTTTAGTGATTTGCTACAGTAGAGTATGATAAGGTTTTTGCAATGGTTTATAATACTTGTCTCACGAGTCCTTGTTGAGTTTTGTGTGGATGAAGCTTTTGAGATTTAGGGAGACCGTGATATGAGAGGAATTAAGGAGACACAAAAGCTCAAGCTTGGGGATGCCCAAGGCATCCCAAGATAATATTTCAAGAAGTCGCAAGCGTCTAAGCTTGGGGATGCCTCGGTTGACATCCCACCTTTCTTCTTCAACAATTATCGGTTAGTTTCGGTTGATCCTAAGTTTTTGCTTCTTCACACGATGTTTGCCATTCTTAGAATGTCATTTTATTTTGCTTTGATTGCTGTTTGAATAGAATACCAAGATCTGAAATTATTAAATGTTAGAGAGTCTTCACATAGTTGCATAATTATTCGACTACTCATTGATCTTCACTTATATCTTCTGGAGTAGTTTGTCGTTTGCTCTAGTGCTTCACTTATATCTTTTTAGAGCACGGTGGTAGTTTTATTTTGAAGAAATAGATGAACTCTCATGCTTCACATATATTATTTTGAGAGTCTTAAATATCATGGTAATTAGCTTAAAATCCTAATATGCTAGGTATTCGAGAATAATAAAACTTTCATATAGAGTATTGAATACTAAGAGAAGTTTGATGCTTGATGATTGTTTTGAGATATGGAGGTAATAATATCAAAGTCGTGCTAGTTGAGCAGTTGTGAAATTGAGAAATACTTGTGTTGAGGTTTGCAAGTCCCGTAGCATGCACGTATGGTAAATGTTATGCAACAAATTTGAAACATGAGGTGTTGTTTGATTGTATTCCTTATGAGTGGCGGTCGGGGACGAGCGATGGTCTTTTCCTACCAATCTATCCCCCTAGGAGCATGCGCGTAGTACCGAGGTTTTTGATGAATTGTAGATTTTTGCAATAAGTATGTGAGTTCTTTATGACCAATGTTGATTCCATGGATTATACGCACTCTCGCCCTTCCATCCTTGCTAGCCTCTTTGGTGCCGTGCATTGCCCTTTCTCACATTGAGAGTTGGCGCAAACTTCGCCGGTGCATCCAAACCCCGTGATATGATACGCTCAGTCACACATAAACCTCCTTATATCTTCCTCAAAACAGCCACCATACCTACCTATTATGGCATTTCCATAGCCATTCCAAGATATATTGCCAGGCAACTTTCCATCATTCCATTCATCATGACACATTCATCATTATCATATTGCTTAGCATGATCATGTAGTTGACATAGTATTTGTGGCAAAGCCACCATTCATAATCTTTCATACATGTCGCTCTTGATTCATCGCAATCCCGGTACACCACCGGAGGCATTCATATAGAGTCATACTTTGTTCTAGTATCGAGTTGTAATCATTGAGTTGTAAATAAATAGAAGTGTGATGATCATCATTATTAGAGCATTGTCCCAAGTGAGGAAAAAAAGAGAAAGGCCATAAAAAAAAGAAAAGGCCCGAAAAGATGAGAGAAAAAGAGAGAAGGGACAATGTTACTATCCTTTTACCACACTTGTGCTTCAAAGTAGCACCATGATCTTTATAGTAGAGAGTCTCTCATGTTATCACTTTCATATACTAGTGGGAAATTTTCATTATAGAACTTGGCTTGTATATTGCAACAATGGGCCTCCTCAAGTGCCCTAGGTCTTTGTGAGCAAGCAAGTTGGATACACACCCACTCAGTTTATTTTGTTGAGCTTTCATACATTTATAGCTCTAGTGCATCCGTTGCATGGCAATCCCTACTCCTTGCATTAACATCAATCGGTGGGCATCTCCATTACCCATTGATTAGCCTCGTTGATGTGAGACTTTCTCCTTTTTTGTCTTCTCCACATACCCCCCTTCATTATATTCTATTCCACCCATACTGGTATATCCATGGCTCACGCTCATGTATTGCGTGAAAGTTTATAGGTTTGAGATTACTAAAGTATGAAACAATTGCTTGGCTTGTCATCGGGGTTGTGCACGATGAGAGCATTCTTGTGTGACGAAAATGAAACATGACTAAACTATATGATTTTGTAGGGATGAACTTTTTTTGGCCATGTTATTTTGAGAAGACATAATTGCTTATTAGTATGCTTGAAGTATTATCATTTTTATGTCAATATGAACTTTTGTCTTGAATCTTTCAGATCTGAATATTCGTACCACAATTAAGAAGAACTACATTGAAATTATGCCAAGTAGCACTCCGCATCAAAAATTCTGTTTTTATCATTTACCTACTCGAGGATGAGCAGGAATTAAGCTTGGGGATGCTTGATACGTCTCCAACGTATCTATAATTTTTTATTGCTCCATGCTATGTTATCTACTATTTTGGGCAATATTGGGCTTTATTATCCACTTTTATATTATTTTTGGGACTAACCTATTAACCGGAGGCCCAACCCAGAATTGTTGTTTTTTCCTATTTCAGTGTTTCGAAGAAAAGGAATATCAAACGGAGTCGAAATGGAACGAAATCAACTAGAGAAGTTATTTTTGGAAGCAAAGCTACCGGAAAAGCTTGGAGTGCACGTCAGGAAAGAAGGGAGGTGCCCACGAGGGTGGGGGGCGCGCCCACCCCCCTAGGGCGTGCCCCCCTGCCTCATAGCCCCCCCTTCGGTCCACCGACGTGCTTCTTTCACCCATATATACCTATGTATCCTAAAACTTCCAGAAGAGACAATAGATCGGGAGTTCCGTCGCTAGAAGCCTCCGTAGCCACCAAAAGCCAATCTAGACCCGTTCCGGCACCATGCCGAAGGGGGCAGTCCCTCTCCGGTGGACGTCTTCATCATCCCGGTGCTCTCCATGACGAGGAGGGAGTAGTTCTTCCTCGGGGCTGAGGGTATGTACCAGTAGCTATGTGTTTGATCTCTCTCTCTCTCTCGTGTTCTTGAGGTGATACGATCTTGATGTATCGCGAGCTTTTGTCGCGACCCGACCCGAATGGATCAAGCGCTCTGTGCTCAGGTGTCATTCCTGGATCAGTAATGCTGACACCACACAGTACATCGAAGGATTTATAGCAGAGTGGCAATCACACACTTATTACATCGTTGTCTCAAAGAGAACTTATTACAATAAATATGGCTTAAGGCCATCTAATAACGATAACAGCGGAAGACTCGGAAGATAAATGGGTCCATCAACTCCAACGGCATCACTGAGTATAGAACCACGACCTAAAAACACCTTACTCGTCGTCTGAAAAGTCTGCAACATGAAAGTTGCAGCCCGAAAACGGGTCAGCACATGGAATATGCTGGCATTGTAACACATAGAGAGTAATGAAATGAAACAGCTATACTATATGCATATATGGCTGGTGGAAAGCTCTATGGTTACAGTTTTGCGTAAAGCCAGTTTTTCCCTACTGCAAAGGAATAAATTTATTTAACTATCATGGTAGTTGTTAAACATCGAGAATGGTTGACAGCATTCTGATCCCAATTAGGTAGTTAAAACCCAACAACATTAATTAGAAGTAACATGATGAGATTCACATGATATTCAAGTACTAGATACTCAAGTTGCCCATAACCGGGGACACGACTAATCATGATTAGTTTGTACACTCTGCAGAGGTTTGCGCACTTTTCCCCACAAGACTCGATCGCCTCCGTTTGGTTTCTCGCACTGCAGGGTGTTTGAGAAGACGGATGACCGAGACACAGTCTTTCAGAAGCGCTAGCACGTTACATGTGGGTAGACCGGTACACCTACTTTCCCCTACATCTGCTAGTCTACCCGTAAGAGTTCGCACAACTTAGTCAACTATGCCAGAGCTCATAATGGCTTGTGGCTGCACACGGAAGTTTCTAGCATGAAAGATCTTATGATCCCTTTGAGTCTGGGTGGCGGTCCAAAAAAAACAGGCAAGTCCTGATAGACATTAGGTGCCTCAATCCACCCAGATGTGTGTTTAAGTTGCCACCTTAGATAAACCATTAAAATTATCAAATCACATCTGTCATGGATATCACTCACCCAATCCACGTCTACTAGCATAGCATGGCATAAATAGCAAGCGTAGAAGTAACTCCCAAAGGTTTCATAGTAATACAGGTAATAGGTACTACCTCATCTACTTCCCATCCCTCAATTTAATTAGATCCTAATCATGCAATGTGAGAGGATTGATCTAATGCAATAAAACATGGGTTGTAGAAAAGGTATGATCAAAGTGTTACTTGCCTTGTTGATGATCCGCGAGACCTAGGGTTTCGAAGTAACAAGCGGCGCAATCCGGGTGATCTATTGCAGACAAACAACAAGCACACAATAAGTACTCATCTAATGCACAGGTAAAACTCGAACAAGAGAATGAACCAGAAAATTCAACTTAAGAACTCCAGTCGCAAAGAAAGAACGAACCGAAACAGACGACGGAAAACCAAACGGCGGAAGAAAACAACTCGGTTCTAGCAAGTTGAAACTAGGTCAAATTTTACCGGGGCAAAAACTTGTTTAAGTTGATTAGATGGAACGGCGGTTTCGAAATGAAACTCCAGGCGCTTGAATCACCTGATTCTGATAAACGAGCGGGAAGAAAGACTAGAACGAAGATCGGATCTGAGATCACGACCGCGGAATAAATCCGACAAAAAGAAAGAGACGAACGGTTAAACGAACGGACGTTTGGTAACCAAGAAGAATCCGGTGATCACGTTCGTTAGGACGAACGGTCCGGCGAATGGTCCAAAGGCAACTAAATCGGAAAAGAAAACGAATCCGATCTAGGGTTTCGGAGAAGAAAACCGAAACGAAAAACCGATCTAGAAAACGAATCAGAAGAGAAGAAAAGAATCGGAACGATTAGAAGAAAACGATCCGAGGAAAAGAGACGCGGGGCAACCTCCGGCGAGGTCTCCGACGAGAGGCTCCGGCGGTGTGGCGTAGGGCGGCGGTGTGGGCAAGGTGCGGCGGCGCGGGTGTGGGGCGCGGCTTGGGGCTTGGGGTTTGATTTGATGGGTTTAGAGGGGGGTGTTGGGGTATTTATATTGGGGAGGGGAGGGGGTGTCTTGGGGTAGGGGACAAGAAATAGAGTAGGAATAGGAAAGAAAAAAAGGAAACGGAGTAGGACTAAAGTCCTACTAGGACTCCAAAAGGGGCGGCGGCGGCGGCCTCCTGGCGCCTGGCGCGCGTGGCGCGGGCGATGGCCTGGCCGGCCGGCTGCTGGCTGGGCCTTGGCCCAGGGCGCTGCAAGAGTTCCTTTTTTTTAAACGGTTACGCGCGCAGAAAACAAAAGAAAGAAAATCTAAACGAACTCCAAAAATTCTAAAGTAAATTTTCCCCGACTCCTAAAAATGAGCCGAACAAAATGAACTTTACTTCGGACCTAAAATGCAATTTTTGAAAACACGCATTTTTCCCTATCCAAATAAAAGCAAACAAACACCGAAACCAAAATTTGATCTATTTATTAAATCTTCATTTTTCCTCAATTTTGGGAAAGTCATATTATTCCCTCTCTCATATATTTTGACACCGGAAAAATAATTGAAGATAAAATAAATAAATCAAATGATCCTCGTTTCAAAATTTGAGAAAAACTCTCAAATATGAAAATAACGAAATCTCCAACTCTCTCCGAGGTTCCTTGAGTTGCGTGAAATTTCTAGGATCGGGCAAAATGCAAGAAAATATGACATGCATGATGATCTAATGTATAACATTCCAAATTGCAAATTTGGGATGTTACAAACCTACCCCCCTTAAGATGAATCTCGCCCTCGAGATTCGGATTGGCTAGAAAATAGGTGAGGGTGGTCCTTGAGCAAATCTTCTTCTCTCTCCCAGGTGGCTTCATCCTCTGAATGGTGGTTCCACTGAACTTTGCAAAACTTGATAACCTTGCTGCGAGTAACTCTGCTGGCATAATCGAGAATCTTGACTGGCTTCTCCTCATATGTTAAGTCGTCCTTCAATTGAATCGCTTCGAGTGGCACGGTATCTCTTAGCGATACTTCCGCCATCTCGGCATGACATTTCTTCAGCTGGGAAAAATGGAATACATCATGAACTCCTGACAGTCCCTCTGGTAATTCCAATTTATAAGCGACTTCTCCCATGCGTTGCAAAATCTTATATGGTCCAACGAAACGCGGTGCTAACTTCCCCTTAACTCCAAAGCGCTTAACTCCTTGAAGTGGGGATACTCGAAGATAAACTCTGTCTTTGGTTTCGTAAACTGTCTCCTTGCGTTTAGAATCTGCGTAGCTCTTCTGCCTGGACTGGGCTACCTTGAGCCTATCGCGAATCAACTTAACTTTCCGTTCAGACTCCTTAATCAAATCTGGTCCAAAGAATTGACGGTCTCCAACTTCGTCCCATGACAACGGTGTCCTACACCTCCTTCCGTATAAAGCTTCGAAAGGTGCCATCTTCAAACTGGTTTGGTAACTATTGTTATAAGAAAACTCCGCATACGGCAAGTTATCGTCCCAACTAGATCCATAATCTAGTGCACAAGCTCTCAGCATATCCTCCAAAATCTGATTGACTCTCTCGGTCTGTCCATCTGTCTGCGGATGAAAAGCTGTGCTGAACTCTAGTCTGGTTCCTAAAGTTTCATGCAACTGATTCCAAAACTTTGAGGTAAATTGGGTTCCTCTATCTGATACAATACTCCTCGGAACTCCATGCAAACAAATGATCCTAGTCATGTATATCTTTGCCAACTTAGCACTGGTGTAAGTGGTCTTAACTGGAATAAAATGTGCTACCTTTGTCAAACGATCAACTACTACCCATATCGAGTCATAGCCTGCTTTCGTCCTGGGTAGTCCTGTGATAAAATCCATGCCTATCTTATCCCACTTCCATTCAGGTATCGGCAATGGTTGTAACAATCCTGCTGGCTTCTGATGCTCTGCCTTTACTCTCTGACATACGTCACAAACTGCTACATATGCTGCAATATCCTTCTTCATTCCGGTCCACCAGAATGTTTCCTTTAAATCCAAATACATCTTGGTATTCCCTGGGTGAATTGAATACGGTGAATCATGTGCCTCTTGCAAAATCAGCTTCCTGATCTCCGGGTCATTTGGCACATAAACACGGTCTTCAAACCATAGGGTGTCGTGCTCATCCTCACGAAATCCCTTTGCTTTTCCTTCGCTCAATTTCTCTTTTATAGCAGCAATCTCCTTGTCAGATTTCTGAGCTTCTCTGATTTTATCCGTCAATGTTGACTGAATAGCCTCTTGGAACTATTTCCAAACAAAGCTCACGAAGGTTGTCTGCTAACTCCTTTGGTACTTCTCCGTCACTAGGGTGTTGACATGGCTCTTATGGCTCAATGCGTCAGCTACCACATTAGCTTTTCCGGGATGGTAATGCAATCTCATGTCATAATCCTTGATGAGCTCCAACCATCTCCTTTGTCTGAGGTTCAACTCCTTCTGCGTGAAAATGTACTTCAAACTCTTATGATCCGTGTACACCTCACAATGATTTCCAATGAGGAAATGTCTCCACGTCTTCAATGCATGCACTACGGCTGCTAACTCCAAATCATGCGTGGCATAATTCAACTCATGAGGCTTCAGTTGTCGTGAAGCATACGAAACAACTCTTCCTTCCTGCATAAGCACTGCTCCAAGTCCTCGACGTGAAATGTCGCAATACACCTCATAATCCTTGGTCTGATCTGGTAAAATCAATACTGGTGAGGTAACCAAACGTTTCTTCAATTCCTGGAAACTAGCCTCACACTCCTCAGTCCATTTGAACTTAGTATCCTTCTTCAACAACTCCGTCATAGGCTTCGCAATCTTTGAGAAATTCTGAATAAACCTCCGGTAGTATCCTGCGAGTCCAAGAAAACTCCGGATCTCTCCAACTGTTGTTGGTGCTTCCCATTCGGTTACGGTCTCAACCTTTGTGGGGTCAACTGCTATACCCTCTCAGGATATAACGTGTCCGAGGAATCCAACTTCCTTTAACCAAAACTCGCATTTGCTGAATTTGGCATATAACTGATGTTCCCTTAGTTTCTCCAAAACCAAACGCAAATGTTCCTTATGCTCCTCTTCATTCTTTGAATAAACTACGATGTCATCAATGAACACTACGACGAACTTATCCAAAAACTCCATAAACACTTTGTTCATCAGGTTCATAAAATAGGTAGGTGCGTTAGTCAATCCAAATGACATAACGGTATACTCATACAGTCCATATCTCATGGTGAATGCTGTCTTAGGTATGTCCTGCTCCCAAATCTTCAATTGATGGTACCCTGATCGCAAATCGATCTTGGAAAACACTTTAGCTCCTTGCAACCGATCAAACAGATCGTTGATCATTGGCAGTGGGTACTTGTTCTTGATGGTTACTTCATTCAATCCCCGATAATCTACAACCATCCTTAATGATCCATCCTTCTTTTCCACTAGAAGTACGGGTGATCCCCAAGGCGAAGAACTTGGGCGAGTGTAACCTTTACCCAATAACTCCTTAATCTGATTCTTAATTTCCACCAACTCCTTTGCTGGCATCCGGTACGGTCGCTTCGATATTGGGCCTGTACCTGGCAACAACTCAATCAAAAACTCAATGTCTCTATCCGGTGGCATGCCTGGTAATTCCTTAGGAAATACATCAGGAAAATCCTTTACCACTAGTACTTCCTCCTGCACAACTCCTGATAAGGAATTTACTTGTGTCCTGTTTGGCACATGCCAGGATACATACTTGATCCTTCTTCCTTCTGGTGTGGTAAGCAAAATTGTCTTACTGGCGCAATCGATGTTTCCTCCATACATCGACAGCCAATCCATACCAAGAATCACATCCAGACCTTGGGATTCCAGAATAATTAAATCTGTTGGGAAAACATGCCTTCCTATACTTAATGGTACTTGGAAACATCCTTGTCTGGCCATGTACTCTACTCTGGCGAGCTTACTAGCATAGGTGTTTTAAGAATCCTAGTGGGCAGGCTATAATTTTCCACAAATCCCCTTGATATGTATGAATGCGATGCACCAGTATCGAAAAGAACGAGTGCGGTAAATGACTTAACCAAAAACTTACCGATTACTGCATCGGGCTGATCTTCAATCTCCTCCACATTAACGTGGTTCACCTGTCCCCTATTGAAAGGGTTCGGCTTCTTCCCAGAGCTTCCATTGCCATTTCCATTCTGGCCTTTAGGACATTCATTTGCATAATGCCCTGGCTTGGAACACTTATAGCAAGTGACGTGGCTCAAATCCTTCTTGGCTGGGATCGATGGGGTGGTCCGGTTCTGGCCGTTGCTTCCTCCATTCCCATTACCATTCTTGTGGCCATTATGGTTGTGCGAACTACCTCCTCCATGGGTATGCTGAAACTGAAATCCCGGTTTAGGGGCAAAACGGGGCTTCTGCTGGGCTCCAGAGTTATACTTCCCCTGTCCATACTTCCTCTTACGGTTTTCAATCTGCTGTTGCTTTCCTTCAATCATGATGGCACGATCTACCAACTCCTGGTGGTTGTTGAAACTTGCTACCATCAACTGCATGCTTAGTTCATCATTCAGTCCTTCCAGAAACTTCTCCTGCTTAGCTGCATCCGTAGCAACGTCATCTGGGGCATAACGTGCTAACTTGCTGAAATCGTCAACGTACTGGCCAACTGTCATTCCTCCTTGGCGTAAGTTGCGAAACTCACGCTTCTTCATGGCCATAGCTCCTGCTAAAACATGGGCAGTGCGGAAAGCTTGCTGAAACTGATCCCATGTGACAGTGTCAACTGGGTAAGTGGCTGTGAAATTCTCCCACCATGCTGTCGCGGGTCCGTCAAGCTGGTGAGCGGCAAACTTCACTTTCTCACCATCCGTGCATCCTGCAGTGGTCAACTCCCTTCCTATCTTGCGGAGCCAATCGTCTGCTACTATTGGCTCGGTGCTACTGGAAAACACCGGCGGATTCAGCCTAAGGAAACGGGCTAAGTGGTCAACAGGTGGTGGTGGTGGGTTGTTGTTGTTGTTCTGTTGGTTCTGGACTAACATCTGCATCAATTGATTCTGTTGCTGGATCAACTGAGTGAGCTCCGGTGGAAATCCATTATGACGTCTCGGAGGCATCTGAGGGCTTAGAAAAGACGAGAATTAAGAATAGAGTGAGGTCTAAAGGGAAAACACTACCCCAATGCACATGAGCAAATGCACACAAAATCACTTCAATCAATCAAACAAGGGCTTACAAACGATCTAAAACTATCGCGAAAGTGCTCGACTATAATGTTTACATGGGGGAATACTACTACTATCTGGTGGTCATCTAGAAATTTTAACCGGTGGAAGACTCCATGATATCTGCTCCAGCTTCGTCTTCAAAGTCGGGTTCACTTGGATCCGAATCGGTGTCATCGATGATGATGTAGTTGTCCGGACATGCGACGTACTCGTCTTCCTCTTTGGATGCTAACTTCCTCTTGAGTTCTTCAATCTCCTGCTTAAGATCGCCATTGTGTCTCGCTAGAGCTACGATCTCGTCCATGTAGTCCTTGCATGTAGACTTCAGTTCTCCTTCTAACTCGATGATCCTTGCCTTCGCATTCTTCAACTCTATCATATCATTGCACATCTGGTTCTCGTGGCGTCGAATGTGCTGGTTTATCTCCTGGATGAAAGATGCAATGGATCTATCCTTCTTGGTGCTGACTAACTCCCATTGTTCATCTTGGCGTCCGCAAATCTGGTAGATAGTGTCCTTGAGGTCTTCTTGATAAACTTCTCCAATGCGTCCTATGGTGATATGATCTGCCATGCTCCTTCCTAGACTCCAGGTTGGTGCATTGAAAACACTATCTATAGGCTTCGTGATTGGCGCGAATGTTCTTCCCGGAACGTGAGCTTGAATCTTCCAGCGCTCCTCTTCAGACAGAGTGGCGTTGAAGGTTCCCGTGAAGCTTGGTAGTCCAATGTTCAGGTACTTGGTGACTTCCTTCAGGTGAAATCCAAAAGGTGTGCCTTCATCCGGTTGAGCGTACTTAATCTTTGCGTGCGTCATCCTAAAAGAGTAGAAAAGATGAGGAGTTAGAAAATGAGAAGAGAATGGTGATCTATGGCTTTAACTTAGTGGTCGTGTCCTACAATCAGCGTGTGCTCTGATACCATCTTTGTCGCGACCCGACCCGAATGGATCAAGCGCTCTGTGCTCAGGTGTCATCCCTGGATCAGTAATGCTGACACCACACAGTACATCGAAGGATTTATAGCAGAGTGGCAATCACACACTTATTACATCGTTGTCTCAAAGAGAACTTATTACAATAAATATGGCTTAAGGCCATCTAATAATGATAATAGCGAAAGACTCGGAAGATAAATGGGTCCATCAACTCCAACGGCATCACTGAGTATAGAACCACGACCTAAAAACACCTTACTCGTCGTCTGAAAAGTCTGCAACATGAAAGTTGCATCCCAAAAACAGGTCAGCACATGGAATATGCTGGCATTGTAACACATAGAGAGTAATGAAATGAAACAGCTATACTATATGCATATATGGCTGGTGGAAAGCTCTATGGTTACAGTTTTGCGTAAAGCCAGTTTTTCCCTACTGCAAAGGAATAAATTTATTTAACTATCATGGTAGTTGTTAAACATCGAGAATGGCTGACAGCATTCCGATCCCAATTAAGTAGTTAAAACCCAACAACATTAATTAGAAGTAACATGATGAGATTCACATGATATTCAAGTACTAGATACTCAAGTTGTCCATAACCGGGGACACGGCTAATCATGATTAGTTTGTACACTCTGCAGAGGTTTGCGCACTTTTCCCCACAAGACTCGATCGCCTCCGTTTGGTTTCTCGCACTGCAGGGTGTTTGAGAAGACGGATGACCGAGACACAGTCTTTCAGAAGCGCTAGCACCTTACATGTGGGTAGACCGGTACACCTACTTTCCCCTACATCTGCTAGTCTACCCGTAAGAGTTCGCACAACTTAGTCAACTATGCCAGAGCCCATAATGGCTTGTGGCTGCACACGGAAGTTTCTAGCATGAAAGATCTTATGATCCCTTTGAGCCTGGGTGGCGGTCCAAAAAAACAGGCAAGTCCTGATAGACATCAGGTGCCTCAATCCACCCAGATGTGTGTTTAAGTTGCCACCTTAGATAAACCATTAAAATTATCAAATCACATCTGTCATGGATATCACTCACCCAATCCACGTCTACTAGCATAGCATGGCATAAATAGCAAGTGTAGAAGTAACTCCCAAAGGTTTCATAGTAATACAGGTAATAGGTACTACCTCATCTACTTCCCATCCCTCAATTTAATTAGATCCTAATCATGCAATGTGAGAGGATTGATCTAATGCAATAAAACATGGGTTGTAGAAAAGGTATGATCAAAGTGTTACTTGCCTTGCTGATGATCCGCGAGACCTAGGGTTTCAAAGTAACAAGCGGCGCAATCCGGGTGATCTATTGCAGACAAACAACAAGCACACAATAAGTACTCATCTAATGCACAGGTAAAACTCGAACAAGAGAATGAACCAGAAAATTCAACTTAAGAACTCCAGTCGCAAAGAAAGAACGAACCAAAACAGATGACGGAAAACCAAACGGCGGAAGAAAACAACTCGGTTCTAGCAAGTTGAAACTAGGTCAAATTTTACCGGGGCAAAAACTTGTTTAAGTTGATTAGATGGAACGGCGGTTTCGAAATGAAACTCCAGGCGCTTGAATCACCTGATTCTGATAAACGAGCGGGAAGAAAGACTAGAACGAAGATCGGATCTGAGATCACGATCGCGGAATAAATCCGACGAAAAGAAAGAGACGAACGGTTAAACGAACGGACGTTTGGTAACCAAGAAGAATCCGGTGATCACGTTCGTTAGGACGAACGGTCCGGCGAACGGTCCAAAGGCAACTAAATCGGAAAAGAAAACGAATCCGATCTAGGGTTCCGGAGAAGAAAACCGAAACGAAAAATCGATCTAGAAAACGAATCAGAAGAGAAGAAAAGAATCAGAACGATTAGAAGAAAACGATCCGAGGAAAAGAGACGCGGGGCAACCTCCGGCGAGGTCTCCGACGAGAGGCTCCGGCGGCGTGGCGTAGGGCGGCGGTGTGGGCAAGGTGCGGCGGCGCGGGTGTGGGGCGCGGCTTGGGGCTTGTGGTTTGATTTGATGGGTTTAGAGGGGGGGTGTTGGGGTATTTATATTGGGGAGGGGAGGGGGTGTCTTGGGGTAGGGGACAAGAAATAGAGTAGGAATAGGAAAGAAAAAGAGGAAACGGAGTAGGACTAAAGTCCTACTAGGACTCCAAAAGGGGCGGCGGCGGCGGCCTCCTGGCGCCTGGCGCACGCGGCGCGGGCGATGGCCTGGCCGGCCGGCTGCTGGCTAGGCCTTGGCCCAGGGCGCTGCAAGAGTTCCTTTTTTTTAAACGGTTACGCGCGCAGAAAACAAAAGAAAGAAAATCTAAACGAACTCCAAAAATTCTAAAGTAAATTTTCCCCTACTCCTAAAAATGAGCCGAACAAAATGAACTTTACTCTGGACCTAAAATGCAATTTTTGAAAACACGCATTTTTCCCTATCCAAATAAAAGCAAACAAACACCGAAACCAAAATTTGATCTATTTATTAAATCGTCATTTTTCCTCAATTTTGGGAAAGTCATATTATTCCCTCTCTCATATATTTTGACACCGGAAAAATAATTGAACATAAAATAAATAAATCAAATGATCCTCTTTTCAAAATTTGAGAAAAACTCTCAAATATGAAAATAACGAAATCTCCAACTCTCTCCGAGGGTCCTTGAGTTGCGTGAAATTTCTAGGATCGGGCAAAATGCAAGAAAATATGACATGCATGATGATCTAATGTATAACATTCCAAATTGCAAATTTGGGATGTTACAGCTTTGCTATTATATTTGGATCCTATGATGTTTCTTCCCCCCTCTACTCTCTTGTAATGAATTTAGTGTCCCCTTTGAAGTAATCTTATCGGATTGAGTCTTTAAAGATTTGAGAACACTTGATGTATGTCTTGCCGTGGATATCTGTGGTGACAATGGGATATCACGTGATTCACTTGATGTATGTTTTGGTGATCAACTTGCGGGTTCCGCCCATGAACCTATGCATAGGGGTTGGCACAAGTTTTCGTCGTGACTCTCCGGTAGAAGCTTTGGGGCACTCTTTGAGGTCCTATGTGTTGGTTGAATAGATGAATTTGAGATTGTGTGATGCATATCGCATAATCATACCCACAGAAACTTGAGATGACATTGGAGTATCTAGGTGACATTAGGGTTTTGGTTGATTTGTTTCTTAAGGTGTTATTCTAGTACGAACTCTAGGGCTGTTTGTGACACTTATAGGAATAGCCCAATGGATTGATTGGAAAGAATAACTTTCAGGTGGTTTCGTACCCTACCATAATCTCTTCGTTTGTTCTCCGATATTAGTGACTTTGGAGTGACTCTTTGTTGCATGTTGAGGGATAGTTATGTGATCCAATTATGTTAGTATTGTTGAGGGAACTTGCACTAGCGAAACTATGAACCCTAGGCCTTGTTTCAACACATTGCAATACCGTTTACGCTCACTTTTATCATTAGTTACCTTGCTGTTTTTATATTTTCAGATTACAAAAACCATTATCTACTATCCATATACCACTTTTATCACCATCTCTTCGCCGAACTAGTGCACCTATACAATTTACCATTGTATTGGGTGTGTTGGGGACACAAGAGACTCTTTTTTATTTGGTTGCAGGGTTGCTTCAGAGAGACCATCTTCATCCTACGCCTCCTACGGATTGATAAACCTTAGGTCATCCACTTGAGGAAAATTTGCTACTGTCCTACAAACCTCTGCACTTGGAGGCCCAACAACGTCTAAAATAAGAAAGGTTGTGTGGTAGACATCAATGTGTTCACTCATAGCTTGTTGGTCTTGATGCAAAGCACGTTGTGCACCAAAGAGGTGGCTCTTGGTGACGTAGGAGTTCGTGTTGTCGTCTTGCTCAATGAAGAGTGGGTTGGGAAGTACTTGTCCTATCCATCATTCCATGAAAAATGTGAGTGGTAGAAAGAGAAGAACGAACACCAAATGTACCTTGACCGAAGTTGAAAGTGGATCAATGATAACTCCAATGTAGGACAAAGAATTAGCACAATTGGTACTAATTCTTGTCGGTTTCTCACACCTACACAAGTAAAAGCTTATGGTGGAGCTTGGTTAGGATGGTGGCACAATTTTTTGATGCAATTTGTAAGTGAGCTTAAATAATGTTGGAAAAGATTCGCAAGTATGCAATGCAACTAGTAGACCAAGCAAAATGTGGTACATGGAAACACAACACGCAAAAAGATAAGTGGTGTCGTGCAACCAAGGATGAGCCAATATGTGGAGTCCACAAGAATGCTCGTGTTGCACAACTCTATAGAGACGCTAGCATGATTGCACAATAGGCGGATACAAGACTTGTGCACAACCTACTAAGCAAAAATGCAATGACTTCTATCCCAAGTATGCTCTATGTATGGTATTTCAATGGTATGATCCAAGATGATCGAGTATGACAATCTTAATGTTTGTATGATGCTATGGTTCTTGCTTAAAAGCTTTTTTCTTATCTTTTCTTTTTGCTTAAAAGCTTGTTTGGCTCTTTCTTGTTTGAGCTCTTTTCTCATGCAAATGCTTGACGAACCAAGATAGCAATTGTGTATGCGATGACAACTTTGTGACACAAGAGATGATACCAAGATATGCACCAATGATGTATGTATGTTGTGGGGAGTATGATCACTAATGTGCACAAGTCTCGTTGCCGGCAATACTCAATGGCTAGTCTCGAGGGGTAAGCGACGCAAAGGAGTAACGCTATGATGGCTAACAATGTAATGGCAAGAATGATGTATCCAATACCAAGATGAGGTTACCATTTCTTGCTTACGGTATGGTATCAAAAAGGTTTGCACGAAGACCAAAATGTCATCGAGGTGGTCGTTATTGATGACGCGTCCATGGCGAAGATGAGCAACGCTGATGTTGATGTCGAACCGTACCTAAATAGCCGAAACACAATAGGACACGGAACCGCAACTCAAATTCTCAAAGCTCGAAGTGGCAACACATGTCGGAGTGCGAGACGGGTAAGCAATGGTGGTGTTATGCAGAAGTGGTGATGGTGTATAAGTGGTAGGGTGCGTATGCGGAAAAGTGGGGCGGTGGTGGTGACTAGGCTGAAAAATTCAGTTTCGTCAGGGTCGGTCGGACGTCCGGTAGGGGTCGGACGTCCGGTGCCTGGCCGAATTTCGGGCACGGGATGAACAGCTAAGGTTTGAGGTGGAGATGAGGAAAATCATCGAATCCGGGCGGATTTGCGGATGGAAAGGGTGGGGAAAGGGGGGAAGCTAGATCCACTCAAGGCAAAGCAAATCCATGGATCAAATCCAACATAATTTCATCACACCAACAAATCACCAAAAAATTGGGGCTATTTTTGTGGGGAATTTTTGAATTAGGATGAAAACAACAAAACAAGGCTAGCAACACAACAGGGAGGCTCCGAAATCGTGATCAACGTGGCTCTAGATACCAAGATGATGTAGGGTGAAACCCTATACGGCCGATCTTTCACGAAAGGAGCGGATCCCGTGAAGAACACGAAGAACACGAGGGGAAACACGAGAGAATCACTCAAACAAACAAGAACGATCACACATATGCTAGATCCATGAACACGAAGAGAGATACATGATCCAAAGTCAACAAGGGACGATACAAAATATTCGGTTCTTCTCCGTAAGGAGGTCTTGAATCCACAAGGGGATCTTCCCGTGAGGGGTCTTGAATCCAAGGTGGATCTTCTCCGTAGAGGGGCCGCGGTCTCTCTCGTGGAGTAGATCCGAAATGGATGAGCGATGCTCTATCTCTAATATGAGGTTACACAACACTGACCCTAGAAAGGATGAGGGGAAGGTCTATTTGTAGTCTAAGCCACGAAGGGTAAGTGGGAGAGAGATACAAGGCCAAAGGCCCGGCTGCGCACAGGCAGGATCGGACGTTCGGTCGTCCCGAGGGCGTCGGACGTCCGTCGTTTTGCTTCGGGATGGGTGGCACCGGATTTCCGGTGAGCGTCGTACGTCCAGTGCCTGGGACTTGTCGGACATCCGGTCTTTGTCGGTCGTCCAGCGGCTATAGAGGGTCGAACGTCCGGCGGCTTCCGGTCGTCTGGTCGCTGTAGACTTTGCAGCTCCTTCTTCTTCCTTCTTCTCTTCCATGCTTCCCTTGCGGATGGTGTAGGTGTTCCTTAGCGCTTGCACTCCTCCTCGTCATCCTTGAAGTTCTGACAATACCTATGCATGCATACGAGAGGGGTGTCAAGTAGTATACCATCTTCGAAGGGGTCAAGTGAACACGTGTAAAGGAGAAGATTCACATTTAGGTATGAGAAGTAGATGCCGCACGTATCACTTGCCAAATGGGCTCTTGGCATGGTGATGTCTGTAGGATGCTCCGCATCATCAAGTCTAGCAACGGGGGCATATGTCTCACCGTAGTCCATACCTTCGACTTGAGTGTAGCCTTGGGTGACGAGACGAGCTTTGTTGCAGACGACTTGACCATCTTCATCTTGCTTGTTGCGAAACACCCATTTGGTACCAATGATGTTGTGGTTGTTTTCGGGCTTCTCGACCAATGTCCACACTTGATTTCTCTCAAAGTTGTGTAGCTCTTCATGCATGGCATTTATCCAATCCGGATCTTCCAATGCTTCTTCAACCTTCATAGGTTCAATGCTCGAGATGAATGAATAATGTTCATAAAAATTTGCCAATTCTCCTAGTTTGAATATCATTGAAGATTTGTTCCACAGGATGATCTCTTGAGACTCTTGCTCGAACTCGTGGGAGCTTTTGCTTGGGTCGGGTGGAATATCTTCTTCGTCATCTTGTCTTTCTTCTTGATCTTCTTCATTGTTTACGTTGTCGTTCTCTTGTCGTGGTGGAGAAGGAGGTTCATGAGGTTCATCTTGGTGTACTTCCTCGTTTTCTTCATCTTGATGTGTCCCACTTGTGGATGCTTCCATGTCAACTCTTGGTTCACCTTGTCGTGAAGTAGAAGCTTCCACTTGGACGAATGAGGTATTCTCCTTCACCTCCGTTGGTTGAATCTTTCCAATAGACAAGTCTTGGATTGCTTCCGAAGGGTATTTATCTCCTACATCAATTGGAAATTACTCTACTTGCGAGCCGTTAGATTCATCAAACTTCACATCTACCGTCTCTTCAACCTTTCGGGTGAAATTGTTGTAGACACGGTAAGTGTGAGAGTTTGAGCCATAACCAAGTAGGAAGCCTTCATGAGATTTAGGAGCAAATTTAGAACGACGATGCTTATCAAGAATGTAGCACTTTGAGTCGAATACTTGAAAGTATCCAACTAGGGGTTTGTTACTGGTGAGGAGCTCGTATGCCATCTTGTCGAGTAGCTTGTGAAGATACAAGCGATTTGTTGCATGACAAGCTGTCTCAACCGCTTCCGCCCAAAAGTGTTTCTGAGTCTTGTACTCATCAAGCATCGTTCTTGCCATCTCAATAAGAGTTCGGTTCTTCCTCTCAACAACTCCATTTTGTTGAGGTGTGTACGTAGCCGAGAACTCGTGTGAAATCCCTTGTTCATCATGAAAGGTGTCCACATTTGCGTTCTTGAACTCCGTTCCATTGTTGCCGCGAACCTTCTTGATCTTCACTTCAAATTGATTTTGGGCCTTCCTAGCGAAGCTCTTGAAGATCTTTTGGACCTGCGATTTATCATCAAGAAAGAACACCCACGTAAATCTTGGAAAATCATCAACTATGACTAGACCAAATGAGTTACCACCAAGACTCTTGTAGGCATTGGGACCAAATGAAGGAAATATGCCCTAGAGGCAATAATAAAGTTATTATTTATTTCCTTATTTCATGATAAATTTTTATTATTCATGCTAGAATTGTATTAACCGGAAACATAATACATGTGTGAATACATAGACAAACAGAGTGTCACTAGTATGCCTCTACTTGACTAGCTCGTTGATCAAAGATGGTTAAGTTTCCTAACCATAGAGATGAGTTGTTATTTGATTAATGGGATCACATCATTAGGAGAAAGATATGATTGGCTTGACCCATTCCATTAGCTTAGCACTTGATCGTTTAGTTTGTTGCTATTGCTTTCTTCATGACTTATACATGTTCCTATGAATATGAGATTATGCAACTCCCGTTTACCGGAGGAACACTTTGTGTGCCACCAAACGTCACAACGTAACTAGGTGATTATAAAGGTGCTTTACAGGTGTCTCCGAAGGTACTTGTTGGGTTGGCGTATTTCGAGATTAGGATTTGTCACTTCGATTGTCAGAGAGGTATCTCTGGGCCCACTCGGTAATGCACATCACTTAAGCCTTGCAAGCATTGCAACTAATGAGTTAGTTGCGGGATGATGTATTACAAAACGAGTAAAGAGACTTGCCGGTAACGAGATTGAACTAGGTATTGAGATACCGACGATCGAATCTCGGGCAAGTAACATACCGATGACAAAGGGAACAACGTATGTTGTTATGCGGTCTGACCGATAAAGATCTTCGTAGAATATGTGGGAGCCAATATGAGCATCCAGGTTACGCTATTGGTTATTGATCGGAGACGTGTCTCGGTCATGTCTACATAGTTCTCGAACCCATAGGGTCCGCACGCTTAAAGTTCGATGATGGTTATATTATGAGTTTATGTGTTTTGATGAACCGAAGGTAGTTCGGAGTTCCGGATGAGATCGGGGACATGATAAGGGGTCTCGAAATGGTCGAGACATGAAGATTGATATATTGGACGACTATATTCGGACACCGGAGTGGTTCCGAGGGTTATCAGATATATACCGGAGTACCGGGGGGTTACCGGAACCCCCTGGAGGTTATTGGGCCTCATGGGCCAAATTGGTGGAAGAGGAGAGGCTGCCAAGGGGCAGCCACGCGCCCCTCCCCCCCCCCCCAAGTCCGAATTGGACAAGGAGGGGGCGGCGCCCCCCTTTTCCCTTTTCCCCTCTCTCTCCTTCCCTCTCCTCTCCTAATCCAACAAGAAAAAGCGAGGGAGTTGTCAGGACCAGTTTTCCAATAAAACATTTATTGAAAAGCCGACCCTTGTATTGACCAGTATAGAAGAATCCTCCGTACTGGCAGACAAATCCTTGATACAGAAATCCAGAAGTACTAAATATTATACAAGGTTGAACTAAGGCTGCTCAACAATTTTATTACAAGCATGCCGATATTATACATAAGGGCAGGTATGAAACAAAGGAATATGGTGGCATAACTACTTACTCGCAATGAAAGTGGTGGTGGATATGTCACAGTGTAGTGGGTGACATGACTCCAAGATCTTAGAACTCATCAAGCGCCGGAGTGAGGCTTGATGATTTTATTTGGGTAGAGGAAGCGTATATAATACAAGTGACCAACTCCAGGATCGCACGGGACTGACTGGGACTCCTCTAGGCGTCAGACTCGCTATCAAACTCTTCATCCACTAGATCGCCTTCGTCAACATCTAGCCAAATCAACAAGCCAGGTGAGTACTTTGAATGTACTCGCAAGACAGTTTGGACATAAGATATAACAAATGCAAACATGATGCACATGAGCAGATTAGTAATGCACACTCAGGTAATAAATTTGCACTGCATGATAAATAAAAGGAAGTCAGGAGGTAGTCCTCCCGAAATCCCAATAAAATAGCTGAAGACCGATCGGGTGTCTGAAGCGACGCCTCGAAAGGTAAAAATAAATTAACATGCTGCAGTCGGTCGTCAGGGCGACACCACATAAAGGGCTTATACTGAAACGTAAATGATAGTACGTGCCACAGTCAGACGTCTAAGCGACATCTCGAAAAGGGCTTATAATGAAAGTAAATAATCAGGATGCCACAGTCGGACGTCTGAGCGACATCACATAGAGGGCTTATATCAAAAGTAAATAACAAGGATGCCACAGTCGGACGTCTGAGCGACATCACATAAAGGGCTTAGATCAAAAGTAAATAACAAGAATGCCATTGTCGGACATCTAAGAAACATCACAAAACTGGCTTATATCAAAAGTAAATAACAAGAATGCCACAGTCGGACGTCTGAGCGACATCACGTAAAGGGCTTTTATCAAAAGTAAATAACAAGAATGCCACAGTCAGACATCTGAGCGACATCACATAAAGGGCTTATATTTCATCATTCGAATTTAAGTAGCTCATGAATTTAAATCATCCCAAGGAAATACTTAGTACATAATAATAAACCGGTTAGTCCATCCACCGGAATAACATTCAGCCGGGTTTACCATTCTCGGTTTCATGCTCATTCTCGAAGACTGTCACTGAGACGGATACTGAGACAGACACGGAGACTGACATTGATATGTCGATCAAGGTCCTTGACCATGGACACGGTTACTCGAATGGTTATGACTCTGCAGAGTTTGAACTATTAATCCACAGCCAACGGATTTCAGTAGTCACAAAGGACTAGTTCTGTTTACGGTAATTTAGAAGAAACACATCTAACCAGTACACACCCATTCCACATTCTGCTACTAGGGATCACCCTAGGCAACGTTCAAGAGAAACTCTGAGACAGGGAGGCTACAACCTCGAATAGCATGGGATCAAATTTATATTCACGCGCTCTAAGGGGTGCCCCCCTCTCGGTCCCAACCAGAAACACCCATGCCCCCTGACTGGATGACGGGCTTTAATCCAGGGCCATGGAACCCTCATCACGGCCCCTCTATTTGGTGTGTACAAGGAGAGAGGTTTGCACTTACTAAACCGCATTCTTTGCAGAAAACATGTGGTAGCACGGACGGGGACGAACGGGAACAAGACTTGATCCATGTTAACACTGGAGTTACACGGTTGGCATAAGACTGGCATGCTTCAACAATACCATCTTACAACCTATCATGCCACCACATGATCAGGTTATCTCACCATCATATGAACACATCAAACTTCGAAGCTCACATGTAGCTTGCCTTGCATGCAATATAACATTCACAATATGCTTATATAAACATGCCATGAGAAAACTACTCAAGAAAACATGCAAAACACTCATCATATCAAAGGTTCAAACATGCTTGCCTGGTTCAGAGTAGTTGGAGTCTAGCTCGGCGAAGTTTGCGGTTTCGTCACCTCCTTCGGTATCTACGGTATAAAATAAATTGGATACTAACGTAAATACCGTGTGTGCATAAAATTGTTTTCAAATATTTTTCAAATAAATATGATAAAAAAACCAGACAGAAAAATAAAGATGACAGAAAAAGAATCTACTCAAAATCATCTTTTGTTTAAAAGTTATAAAGGTTTTAGTCCAGGGACTAGTCTGTGATGAAACAAAAAAAATTCAGGGGCTAGTTTGGAAAAACAGAAAACACTTCGGTTAAAAATACGCCAGTCCAAAGGAAAAACGCACTTTGCCCGAAGGCGCTTTCAGAAAACGTTTCAAAATAGAAGAGGAGAGGCTGACGAGGGGGTCCCACCCGTCAGGTTTAAAAATTTGAAGAAGAAAATAGAGCACACTGGTGCCCGAGGATCGCGGTGGTCGCCAGTGTCGATCCACGGCGAGGTAGGGGAAACGGAGAGTACCTACGGGTTCATGGAGCTCTTCCGCGTCTGTGGGTGGTGGAGTTGGTCGTCGGTGAGCACCACGTCGACGGCGGCCTCCACTCCGGCGGACGATGGTTTGGGCGGTGGTGGATCTCGCCGAGGAGGGCTGCAGATGCCAAATTGAGGCTAGGGTCAGAAGAGTGGGAGCACTAGGAGGCTACTGGCAAGGTTTGGAGGCGGGGGTGCCCTCACCGGAGAGAATCTACTGGAGCCCGAAGCGGATCGGGGCGGCCGGAGTCAGGGAAGAAGGCCTCCTCGAGGTCCTCCTAGTGGCTGGGCGCGGCTCTGGTGAGGTGGAGGGGTGGTGCTGGGTCGAAGGCGAGCTCGGGGCCTCCTTTTATAGCCGGCCTGAGGCGGTTGCCGAGAACATGATTACTCCGGCGATTGATTACCACTACACCACGGTATTGTATTCCCTACCGACGTGTGTTGGGAAAGATGTCTATTACCGACCGATCATTGGTTGGAAAAACTCTCGTCAGACTGTTGGTTGGAAAAACTTTCATACGCTAACAAACTATCGGTCAGGAATGCATGCATATTTGCCATCGAGTGGTCGGTCAGGATTTCTCCTATTCCCATCAAACAGTGAGTTAGTAAATAACGCTGACCGACCGCCTGTGGCTAAATGGGCCAAGCGCGCGCAGGCGAATTTTTTTAGCGCTAAACTTTGGCCCAGCCCGCGAACCTCACTCCTCTTTCCCTCGAGGTACCGTGAAATCCCTAATTCCCCACCACAAGCCGCCACTTGCGCCGCCGTCAACATCGCGACGCTCACTGCTCTCTCCGGCCGGCCACTGCACCGCTCTGTCGTCCTCAAACCCTCCCGCCGCCCCACACGACCCATCCCCCACGAGCTCAGAACCTCTCCTCCGCCAAGTTGCTCCATCCCCACCTCATCACCAAGAACACCGGCGTCGTCGTCGTCCTGGGCACCGGGCAGATCCCGGCGAAGACCAGGCTCAACCTGTGCCGGAAGCTCTTGTCGGCCGTGGCGGAGCAGTGCTCCATGCCATCTCGCTTCTCCACCGCTATCCCCGCGTCGTCCTGCCTCTCCACCAGTGCCCCCACACAACCCTGCTCCCCGCCGTCGCCACGTACTCCCTGCTGCTGCCGCCGGCGATTTCCCACGGTGAGGCAACCTCTCTCTGTCTCTCTGTCTCTCTCTCTCACCTGACAACCGAATTCATCTCCCAGATCGGAACAAATCAGCACCGGTGGTTTCTTTCTTCTTCAGAAGGCCAGACTTTTGCCGTTCATATTCAAGAGACCATATCCATTTGACGTGCGATGACACTCTGGTGAGTTTCTCTGCCTCGAGTCCTGACGGCCTCTCTCTCTCTCTCTTTGAAAAATCCTTCAACATTATGTTTCTTCGTCTGCGATTTAGTGCGCTGTATGTGGTTGTTCTTTGCTTAGAAAACAATTTCGTCAGATCTGTTGGTATATGCTGACTCGAAGTAATTTCAGTCTTAGATGAATTTTGTTCTTAAGATGTGGTGTGTCTAGTTTTTTTCTTTAAGTATACGATCGCTGTTGTGATTTAGTAGCTTGGAGGCTGGCACTTCAATTCAAAACTGGCGTGAATACCTAAAATGATAAAAAAGAGTAGGAAATGGTGGCTAGCAAACATATATATTTTTATAAAATTTGTGAGCTGAATATCCAGGCAATCACTTCGGTGAGTTTCTCCACCCCATCTACAGGCCCTCCTTGTTTGTGGATATCATGAAGGTATACAACG
Organism: Triticum aestivum; assembly: GCF_018294505.1. Lineage (NCBI taxonomy): Eukaryota > Viridiplantae > Streptophyta > Magnoliopsida > Poales > Poaceae > Triticum > Triticum aestivum. Next base: position 608,334,139 of record NC_057800.1, read on the forward strand.
TCTTTTCACACTTTGGATTTTTTTTCTCAAACACCGATCGTGGATGTTGATTGCTGAAGTAGATTACTTTAACAGTATTGCAAGTTGTTTTTACCTACATGTGACATCTGAACTAGCAGTTTTGTCTAGTACAATCTCTCTTTTAAAGCTTTGAATGATGCTTCGAATCCTGAAAGGTGGGTTATTATGCTTTGTTTGGCTATTAAGCCATACCTACAGGACCAAATATATACACATGGTATAGTTATCCCTGCAGGATCATGCTTGTGTGGCAATAATACATTCTAAGGCAAACAAAAACATGAGATTATATTGATATTATATTATATATGTACATCTATTGTCGCTGTACTGGTATTCCTATATCTTTCCATCTGTACAAAAAACAAAAGCACCAAATATATGCTTACCTCCGCTATGTCAGGGGCACTTAGACAAGAAAGGATATGGTTTCAGATATGAGTTAGAAAAAATTTCAAGCCATCATCAAGCAATGGAGGAAGCTATAGATCCTGGAGCATCGAACATATAAATCACGCTAGGCAACCCGCCATTTTGGAGGCATTGTCATGACGCAGCAGTATGGGTCGCTCGATTCTTTTATGACTGTACTTTTTTGGTTGCTGGCAGTCGGTACACCGTTAATTGTTTCTCCACCTGAGTTGTACACTACCTTTTTATTTTTATTTAGATTCTTTCGGATTTCCAGTTTATTAGCTGCAAAAGGGGTCCAGTAATCTACATTCTACATAAAGCTTAGGCTTTAATTGATTGTTATGTCAAGTGAGATCATGCATGATAAGGATTATTGCTGTTGGAGGAAACATTGTGTACAATATGTTTGGTGGTAGTTAAAAGGAGGGGAACATATTATTGTGATTTTATAGTTTCTTGGAAGTAGTTTCATCTATTTGTTTACAACATTGTTGGTTTGCTGCCTTTTAGTATTGGAGTGTGTAATCACACACGTTCTTATACCTTCTAGGTTATTTCTCGTTTTAACTCCTCTCCTGTGGATTCTCCTAAGTTGCAGGCGAAGATGAACTCCTGATGGTCTACGCCGTCCTGCTTTGCCATGGAGGTAAATGAGCCGAAGTGTACCAGGGAATATGCATATACACCACACCTAATCCACCACTATTTTCTTGTGGCGACTGGCGAGGAGAAGATACAAATGCCTTCCAATCCACCACTTATCCCCACTACTATTTCTTTGCCAGTGACCTGGGTTTCCATGTACTTGATAGATACTTTCCTTATGATATGTGTTTTATGTATGTATATATGTTTCTGGCCATAAATATATAGCTAGCACCAACTTTTACTGCTTTCCGTGGAACTTTGACGAGTACCCTTTAATCCACTAATTTTGGACCTGTTAGTTTGGGCACTGAAAACTTTGAAAAGTACCTTTGAATTAGAGGACTAAACTAACAGGTCCGAAATCCTGAAGCCCAAATGAATCAGTTTTCAGTCTAAATGAATGGTGTTATAGGAGAAGCTAATCTGAATGTATGCACGGGATTACTTCACTTGACGTACATTATCTGGATCCTTGGCCACTTTTATGCAAAAGCCTTCGATCTCTTACTCCACTATAGAGTTTGATTGAGAAGTTTGGGCCTTTGGTCTTCTCTGTTACCTGAAACTTTAAATCTGACTACAAAGCCTCAAAAGTCAAAACTCAATTCATGTAAAAATCGGCAAGAGTTTAGGGGATTTGGCTCCACATTTTTTGATCTTGTTAGTACTTTCACCTTGCTAATTCAAAATGTGTGAATGTAGAGTTGGAGAAACTACCACAAGTCAAGGTGAGACCCATGCCTGAAAAGGGGAAATCACTCTGGAGTCGGCTCAAGAACAAGGCTAGACCCCAATCTTGTTTACTCACTGTATTCACTATCTATAAAGTTGTATGCTTATTTTCTTGGCAAATAAGTGTTGGAATATTGGCTTCTCATACCTATGTACAGTAACTTAAGTATATCCCCAGGAGACTATATGATCAGCAATCATACAAAGTAATCAAAATGATGTGTTTTCTTTCAAATAGATAGACAAAAGGTGGACCGAGGGCTTCTGGCTATTGCTGGAAGTTGATTGGAGGTCTTCACGTGCAGAAATGCTAGTTTTGTAGATTAGGCAAGTGTATTCTTCATTTTCTGCTGCTGTGTGCACAGAGCACATGTGAATTCCGCCTGCATTCAATTTCATAAATTAATTGAGCATTCTAATAATTGAGACTTGTTTAACTTTTGTAGGAAGCAAACATAAGGACTCGACTCACAATGAACCATGAAGCCAGCGATCTGCATCAAATGAATGTTTTAGTTTTCATCTTGCAACTGATGTCTCATAGTTGCAGTCTTTTCGCTGTCCTTTGTTGAACCTGATGTATGGTGTCTTGGTGGTTATGTTTGGAACATACTGAAGTATATGTATGTGACCATTAGTTAATGGAATAAAAAATGTTTGGTGCACCTGATGTATGATGTCTTGGTGATTATGCTTAGAACACATAAAGTATATGTATGTGACAATTAGTACCATTTGTTTAATTAAAGCTGTGATTGGATAAACAAAATGTTAATGAACTGTTGATAGCAAAATTAAACACCGTCTGACTGTTGGTCGGCAAAACAAACCCTGCCTCACAGTCGGCTGGGAAAGGCTAAAACCAGGCCCAACAGAATGTTGGTCGGGAAAGAATTCCCATCTGATAGTTGGTCGGGAACGCCCCATAGCTACCTCAACGGATTGTTGGTCGGGAAAAGCCCATGGCAGGCCCAACATATTGTTGGTCGGGAAAGATATAGCATAGCCATCAAGCAGTCGGTTGGGAAAGATATGTCGGTCGGGAAAGGGCTTTCCCGTCTGGACTTTCCCCAACAGACCTGATCGGTCGGCAATAGTCTTTCCCGACCGACTGTGTGTTGACGAAAGCTATTTTCCCAACCAACTTGGCTACTGGGAATATAGTGTTGTGGTGTAGTGTACGGCGAGGCAGTGGTTGGCGGGAGATTAAGGTGGCTGGGCAGCTTCGCATTGGTCCACTGGTACCATTCTACGGCTAAACCTGGTCGGATTTGGCCCGCTCCGTTGTTTCGACGGAACGGGTGTTCACGGGCTCGGCGGCGGCAGAGAGCGCGCTCTGCGCCTCTCAGGGCATGGTGACGGCTCTGCAGTGTGCGCCCAGAGAAGAGGATGGCCACGCGGTGACTCAGGGTGGTGTGGGCGGTGCGGAGCGGCGCCGTACTGCAGCGCTGGCCTCTGCTAGTCACCACGGACGGCTCTGCCACCGCGGAAGACGCCGGAGTTGGTGAGACACGTCGCCACCGATGATCGCGCCCATCCAAACGACCGTGCGGCGCGTTGGATAAGAAGAAGAAACATGGAGCAAGAGGCCAGGGCGAGCACTGGTGAGATCGACATGAATCTCTGACGCAAACGACACTGTGACTGAGCCAAAACACTGAAACTCTGAATTTTACAGGAACAGTGCACGTCAACTGCTCGACGAAATGATTTAGGCACGTGAATTTTTTTCTTGAGCTAGAAATTGGTGAGGTGATCTCTTGATGCATCTGGAGACTGCCTGAATTATCTCATATTTTTAGGAAAAGAAAAAGAATGAATTCCACCAAAAATGGAAAATCTGGTCCAAACTTGCAGCAAGCAAAATTTGAAAATTTTGAACTGTGGACTAGTGGATCTTGATGGATCTCGGTTGAGGGTACCAAGGACTAGTTAGGGTAATTTGCTTGGGCTCAGAAACTTAAAGGATCTGGTACTTCCTTTGTAAATCCCAAGGGTTCAAACTAAATGATAGAAAAGGTTTTGAGGTTAAAACAAATAGAAATAAAATCTAGGGGAAGTTGATCTTGCTCTAATTTGATGCTTGGCTTGTCCCAAAGTAGGGAGGTGGGTTTGTAAGAAAGATTTCAACAAGTGTCATGGCAAAAGAGAAATTTTTGAAAAGAATAAGTCCATAATCCAAAGGGTTTCTTTTTTATAGAAAGAATTTGAAAAACTTTCCAAAATTATTTGTGTTGAGTCAACACCAAATGAAAAGCCCTCCGGACAAAAAATCAGGGTTGAGGAGAACACATAAAATATTTGGCATAAAAGATTTGAGAAGGAGAGGCTTTAAGAAAAAATTAAATAACCTCCTTCCCATTAATTAAAGAATTTGATAAAACCAAATCAAAATTTTTGGAGTGTTACAACACCTACCCCCTTAGGAAAAATCTTGTCCCTAAGATTTCAGCTGATCCTCAAATAGGTGTGGGTATTCTTCCCGAAGGAAATCCTCTCTTTCCCATGTTGCTTCATCCTCGGTGTGATTGCTCCACTAAACCTTGAAAAACTTAATTGTTTTCTGACGGGTCCTTCTTTCAGACTCCTCCAATATTTTTATTGGACGTTCCGCGTAGGTGAGGTCTAGTTTCATGTCAATGTTCTCGTGAGATACATGTTTTTCCGGGTTGCTTACACATTTCCTCAACTGCGAGACGTGGAACACGTCGTGGACATCTGAAAGTTCTTTGGGTAGGTCTAGCTGGTAGGCCACTGTGCCTCTTCGTGCAACCACACAGAAGGGTCCGATAAATCATGGTGCCAGCTTTCCTTTAACTTTGAATCGTTGCAGGCCCCTCATAGGAGATACTCGCAGGTACACATATTCACCAAGTTCAAAATTGACCTCATGATGTTTTTGATCATAGTAACTCTTTTGTCGGCTCTGGGCTGTCTTGAGTCAATCTCTGATTAGTCTAACTTTATCCTCAGCTTCCTTGAGCCTGTCTGGGCTGAAGATACGGCTGTCTCCCATTTCTGACCAGTTTAATGGGGTACGGCATCTTCACCCATACAAGGCTTCAAAAGGTGCCATTTGTAGACTGGCTTGGTAACTGTTGTTGTATGCGAACTCGGCATACGGCAAGCTTTCTTCCCAACTGGTTCCATAGGTGAGAACGCATGCTCTTAGCATGTCCTCTAGAATTTGGTTCACATGTTCAGTTTGTCCTCCGGTCTGGGGGTGGTATGCTGTACTGAATACTAGCTGAGTAGCTAGAGCTTGTTGTAATTGAGCCCAAAATTTAGAGACGAATTGAGTGCCTCTGTCGGATATTATAGTCTTTGGAATTCCATGCAGACAAACTATGCGGGAGAGATAAAGCTTGGCAAGCTTCTGAGTGGTGTGGGTTGTCTTTACTGGGATGAAATGTGCCACCTTAGTTAATCTATCCGTGATGACCCATATGGCATCATTCCCGTGTCGTGACCGAGGTAGTCCGATAATAAAATCCATTCCAATTTCGTCCCATTTCCACTCAGGTATCATGTTTGGTTGTAATAGCCCTGCTGGTTTTTGGTGCTCGGCTTTAATGCGCTGACATGAATCACAACATGCAATGAATGTGGCTATATCCCTCTTCATGCCGTGACACCAAAATTTTTCCTGAATGTCCTTGTACATTTTGGTTCCTCCAGGGTGGATTGAATATGGAGTGGTGTGGCCTTCGGCTAGAATTTGCTGTTTGAGGTCCGCTATATTTGGTATGCAAAGTCTGTCTCCATACCATAATATTCCCTTATCGTCTACGATGAATTCTAAAGCCTTGCCCAGACTAACTTTTCTTTTTATGCCTTCGATGCTGGGGTGTCCAGGCTGAGCCTTCTTAATTTGTTCCATTAGGGTGGGTTGTATTTCCAAATTTGACACATTGCCTTCAGTGACCATCACCAAGTTAAGTTTGGCGCACTCCTGCTGAAATTCAGGTCTCAAGTTCTGTAGGCTGTTGTTGCCTGAGCTGGGGTTTCGGCTAAGAGCATCTGCCACTACATTTGCCTTTCCTGGATGGTAGTGAATGCCAACATCATAATCTTTCACTAATTCCAACCAGCGCCTTTGCCGCAAATTGAGTTCTGGCTGTGTGAAAATATATTTGAGACTTTTATGGTCCGTATATATTTCACAACGATTTCCAAGCAAAAAGTGTCTCCACTCCTTGAGTGCATGAATGACTACTGCCAATTCCAGGTCATGAGTAGGATAATTTCGTTCATGCTTTCGTAGTTGCCTAGAACTCGTTTATGGAGGTGACAAAGAGCTCATCATAAATGGTTACGTCGATGCAAGCTTTGACACTGATCCGGATGACTCTAAGTCACAAACCAGATATGTATTTATATTGAATGGTGGAGCTATCAGTTGGTGCAGTTCCAAGCAGAGCGTCGTGGCGGGATCTACGTGTGAAGCGGAGTACATAGCTGCTTCGGAAGCAGCAAATGAAGGAGTCTGGATGAAGGAGTTCATATCCGATCTAGGTGTCATACCTAGTGCATCGGGTCCAATGAAAATCTTTGGTGACAATACTGGTGCAATTGCCTTGGCAAGGGAATCCAGATTTGACAAGTGAACCAAGCACATTAAGAGACGCTTCAATTCCATCCGCGATCAAGTCAAGGAAGGAGACATAGAGATTTGCAAGATACACACGGATCTGAATGTTGCAGACCCGTTGACTAAGCCTCTCTCATGAGCAAAACATGATCAACACCAAGACTCCATGGGTGTTAGAATCATCACTGTGTAATCTAGATTATTAACTCTAGTGCAAGCGGGAGACTGAAGGAAATATGCCCTAGAGGAAATAATAAAGTTGTTATTTATATTTCCTTATATCATGATAAATGTTTATTATTCATGCTAGAATTGTATTAACAGGAAATTTAGTACATGTGTGTCGGATTTCGGGTTCCGGCAGACCCTTGAGGTTCGAACACCGGGGTGCGCATGGAGATCTCTCCCCTACTGATCTACGTCCAATCTCCTCATGTGATCTAAGCTGGAAACAATGAACAACACAAGGGACACGAGGTTTATACTGGTTCAGGCCACCGTTGTGGTGTAATACCCAACTCTAGTGTGTGGTGTGGTGGATTGCCTCAGGAGGCTGATGATGAACAATACAAAGGAAGAACAGCCTCGCGAGAGGTGTTCTTGACCTAGTGCGATGAACTACTAGGGTGAGTTCAGTCACCTCTCTCTCTCTCTCTCTGTTAGGGCTCTACCAGATTTGTGGATCTCCCCCTACTCTGTGGTGGCTAGCCCTATTTATAGAGGCCCTGGGCCTCTCCCCAAATAATGAGCGGGAAGGGCGCCAACACTTGGCCATTTTGAAGGGGAACATATAGTACAGGTTATCCTGACCAAAGGAGGTCTTCGGCTGCCAAAAGCACTGGTGATGACGCCGTCTTGGGCTCCACGGTGACCTCCGTCATGCCGCTCCGCTGGTCTTGGTCTTGTTGCACCGGAATGGTAACCTTTGCCCAATGCCTCGGCATGTGCTTGCCCCCTTTGCACCAAAGGGGAAATAAGGACACTGAGCAGGCCGGTGCCCGCCTGGCACCCGCCTGGTCTCGATCGTCATGGCTTGCATCACTGGTTCCTCGCGAGGTATTCCTGCCTTGATCTCTCCGCCTCCTCGCGAGCCTGCCTAATGAGGCTGCCTCTAAGGAAGCTTCCTATCGTCCGCCCCGTGAGGCTTGGCCCCTTGCGAGGGTCTTGAGCTTGAGCTGATGAAGATGGGCCGCGCTGGGCCCCCACTTGAGCCACGCTGCAGGCCGCAGGCAGGCAAGTCTGGGGACCCCCGTTCCCAGAACGCCGACAGTAGCCCCCAGGCCCAAGGCGCGCCCGGGCTTGTTCTGGCGGGGAAGCGAAGGGGCAAGCGCGAAGCGCCGCGGGCCCCAACAGCCTGCGGCCTTGGGCGCCGCGTGGTGGTTGACTGGACGTGGGCGTATGCGCTTCCCATGATGCCTCGGAGACCGCACGACCTGACAAGTCCCTGCATGCAGAGAAACCGGTCATGATTACCTGCGATCATGGTGCTCGGTGGTTGGCCTCCTCCGGCTATAAGTACAGGGCTGGGCGAGCCCCTTCAGTCCATCCCTTCTTGCTGCTCCTTTTCTTCTTCTTGGCCACTCGCTGTCCCCATGGCCCCAAAGAGATTCTCAGCCGCGGAGAAAG
>NC_057800.1:608342366-608359788 GCF_018294505.1 Triticum aestivum
CTCGCAAGTATACCACGGTCCCCGTGGTAGCCTCCCGCGGCCATGGAGGCAGTTCCCTGTGCGGTGGTGAGCGCCCCCCTAGGCCACGCTTTCTCTTTGCGGAGGTGCTGCCGGAGTTCGTCGTGTGGTCGGCGGACCCATCCAGCACCCGGCTCCAGCTCCCCCGTTTCTTCGTAGATGAACTGCCGACCAGCGCTCGGTGTGGCTTCTGGCTCCAGGTAGACAGCTGCTGCAGCAGGGCCTCCTGGGCTTCGCTAGAGGTCTCCATCTCTGGGAACGGGGCCCTGACACGCGGCTGGCAAACGTTCGCCCCGCGCGCGGCCTAGGCCGGTGGTGTACCCTGTACTTCAAGTTCGATGGCGACGCCACCCTCTACGTGAGGGTGTTTGGGGAAGACGGTCACTGTGCCAGGTGCTGCCCTAAAGACGACGACCGCGGCCTTCTGCCCAGCCCCGGCACCGACCAGGATGAAGATGGCGACTGGCGTACAGGCGGCGGTGCTCAGGGTTCGCTGAGCTTCGGCGACCCCCTCTCAGGCAGCAGCTCCTCCAGCGGTGGCCGCGACTAGCCCCCGTGCCGTCGCGCCCGCCTGGGTGAAGGTAGCGCACTAGCCCGCCATCACGCACCGGTGAAGCAAGAGGAGGGATCCGCCTGAGCCCCACGAGCAGCTCGAGCCTTCGCTGTGGGTTGGCGCAGGACGAATCGCGCCCGTTTTGTTTTCTTTCTTATCCTGCGTAAAAATAAAAGTAATGTAGGGCCCCGCGGGGGCGTGTTAGAACTGCTGCTGTTTAACCATCGTGTTGTTTCCGTTGTTCCTGCGCTGTGTTTCCGCGCCGCGCTCCCATGTGCGGGAACTATTTTAGCTCGGTGGGGCTTGGCGCGGTCCTCGCCTCCCGAGGTCGTGGCCTCGTCGTGTGCTTCGTGCCCTGCAATGATCACTAGGAGGGGTAACTTACGGTCTTGGTTGTGGGGGCGATCGGCCTAGGTCCTGCGCTCGTGTCGCGATGCCCGTGGGGCACGGACTGGGAGGGGTGCTCCCGCAGAGGACTCGGATAGGAAAGCTCCAAACGACCGGGGCAGAAAACACTCGCGAGGGCGCCCGCGACTCCCTCACGAGATTTGTGTGAGAGAAAACGAGGCAAGCGAGCAAGAAAGACAAAGAGTCACAAGCTAGGAATGTCAGCAACTTCAATAAAACTTCAAACGGGAATAAACAAGCCAACTGCAGAAAGCAAATGGGAAAGCCGCGTCCGGCACCTATTCTAGTCTTCGACGTCTTCTCACTAGCGCGGAGCTAAGTGCTGCCACTGGGCATGGGCGGGAGCCCCCGAGGCCCGAGGGCGGCACTCCGGAGACTCCGGGGCGTGTACAGCCCCACTCATTATTACGTGAGATTGTCATGGGCGGCGAGCTTCACATGCGTTTGCCTTCTTCACAGGCACCGGGCCTTTCCCAAAACACAGCAGCTTCATAGGCATTCACCTTCTTCACAGGCACCGGGCCTTTTCCAAAACGCGGCAGCTTCACAGGCATTTGCCTTCTTCACAGGCACCGGGCCTTTCCCAAAACGCAGCAGCTTCACAGGCATTCGCCTTCTTCACAGGCACCGGGCCTTTCCCAAAACGCAGCAGCTTCACAGGCACTCTCCTTCTTCATAGGCACCGGGCCTTTCCTAGGCACTAGGCCTCGCTCAGGGATAGAACATCCGGAGATGTTGAATGTTCCACGCGTTCTGGATGGGTACCCCCTCCGTGGTCTCCAAGCATGCGGAGCCAGACCTGGAAACATGAACAACCTTGAATGGGCCCTCCCACATTGGAGAGAGCTTGTGCAGCCCCTCCCTGGAGAGAACCCATCTGAGCACGAGATCCCCTACCTCAAGAGTTCTGGGGCGGATGTTGCGGCAGTGATATCGTTGCAGCGCCTGTTGATACCTTGCCGCTCGCAACGCGGCTTCTCGACGGCGTTCCTCCCCTAGCACGAGATCGGTCCCCTGCATGGCGTCCTGCTGCGTCTCGTCAAACGCCAGAACCCGTGCGGAGCGACGCCTGACCTCGTGAGGGAGAACATCCTCTGCTCTGTAGACGAGGAAGAACGGGTTCTCGCCAGTCGGCTTGGTCGCAGTTGTGCAGATTGACCACAGCATGGACTGGATCTCGTCGTACCAGCCCCTGCCGCAGGCTTCCAGCTTCTTCTTGAAGGTCCTGGCTTTGAGGCCCCTCAGGACCTCCGTGTTAGCCCGCTCAGCCTGGCCATTGCTCCGGGGGTGTGCTACCGAAGCGTAGCATATCTGCATTCCAAGGATAGCATAGTACGTTTTGAAGAGATTACTGGTGAATTGCGAACTGTTGTCGGTGATGATGCAGTTGGGAACCCCAAATCGGCTCACGAGGCCCTTGATGAATTTGACCACTGAGCCTGCCGGGATTGTGCGGACGGCTTCCACCTCAGCCCACTTGGTGAATTTGTCCACGGCGACGTAGAGGTAGCAATAGCCCCCTGGCGCCCGAGGAAACGGGCCCAGAATGTCCAGCCCCCAAACCGTGAACGGCCATGAGAGGGGTATAGTCTGTAGACCCCCCGCAGGCTGATGGATCTGCTTAGCATGAAACTGGCAGACCTCGCAAGCCTTCACAAGCTCAACGGCGTCGTTGAGCGCTGTGGGCCAATAGAATCCACTACGGAATGCCTTGCCGACGAGGGTCCGTTACGACAAGTGGTGTCCGCATTCTCCGCCGCGTATGTCCGCCAACAGCTCCTTCCCTTGCTCTCGGGAGATGCAATGTAGGGACACGTCATTTGGTCGCTTCCTGTAGAGCTCTCCATCCTTGATGCAATAAGCTGTGGCCTGCCGCGCCACACGCTCCGCTTCCTCCTCATTCTCCGGCAGAGACCCTTGCATCAGGTAGTTCTTGAGCTCCAAGATCCAACACCCTTCCCGAGGCTCTAACGCCAGGAGCAGGCGTGCCCCTGAGGCTGGGCCGCAGACTGGGGCTCCTGAGGCAGGCGGCTGAGGGAGCTCCTCCCTTGGTTGCGCCGTGCTCGACAGTGACGGTACCGCCGAGGGTTTGAAGAGCCGCTCCTCAAAGACGCCAGGCTCGTGAGGCAGCCGCCTAGATGCCCTCTTGGCGATGTCATCGGCCTCCTGATTGGTGCCGCGAGGCACGTGCTGCAACTCCAGCCCCCAGAACTGTTTCTCCATCTTGCGAACCTCAGCGAGGTAGGCTTCCATGTGCTCGTCCTTTGGCTCATATATCTTGTTGGAGAAGTTGACGAGGAGCTGCGAATCACCCTTGATGATGAGGCGCTTCACCCCTAAGGCAGCTGCGGCCTTCAAGCCTGCTATTAGGCCTTCGTACTCCGCTATGTTGTTGGAGACCTTTTCTCCATGCTGGAAGCAAAGTTGTACGGCGTAGTAGAGTTTGTCCTGGGTAGGGGATACGAGCACTGCGCCAGCTCCCGCACCATGTCGGGAGAACGCCCCATCAAAGTACATGACCCAGCCATCCGGCGCTTCACTTCCCGGGGAAAGTGATCGGTCTTCGCCTGCCTCGAGACCCAGTGCTTCTGCCCATTCTACCACGAAATCCGCAAGTGTGGCCCCCTTGATGACTCTGGTCGTACTGAATTCTAGCTGAAATGTCTGTAGCTCGATGTTCCATTCAGCAACCCTTCCAGCTGAGTTAGGACTCCTGAGCACGCTTTCCAAGGGGTATGCTGACACGACTTTGATGGGATGTCCTTGGAAGTAGTGGCGCAGCTTGCGTGAGGCCACCAGTAGCGCGAGGAGGAGTTTTTGAGGCATGGGGTACCATGCCCTTGTGTCCCGTAGCACCATGCTGACGAAGTACACGGGATGCTCGACAAGGTTGAGGGTGCTGGCGCTGCTTGTGTCCTCCAGAGGTCGAGGCGTCTCTTGAGACGATGGAGCTCCCAGTGCTTGGTCGCCTGAAGAGGCCTCTCCTGGCCCGGGTGCGTTCTCCTATTGCGGCTGTTCCATTCCGGCTGCGGTTGCGGCCTTCGCGAGGCCCTCCTAGCTCTGCTTTGCTTCAGTTCGGACGGTCGATGTGGCCTTGGCACAGTGCTCCTCCCTGACCGCTACCAGGGCTGTGCTAGCGGAGTAGGGGGTGGCCGCAAGGTAGAGCACCTGGTGCTCCCGAGGACGCAAAGCTACCATCACTGGTGGACTGGTAAGGTACCTCTTGAGGTCTTGGAATGCCTTGTCGGCCTCTTCAGTCCTTTCGAAGGGACCCTTTTTCTTCATCAGCTTGAAGAAGGGCAGCGCTCATTCCCCCAGCTTGGAGATGAAACGCCCCAGCGCAGTTACACGCCCGGTGAGCTTCTGCATTTCTTTGAGGGTCCTTGGCGGGCTCACGCCTTCGACTGCCTTGACCTTCTCAGGGTTGGCCTCGATGCCCCTGTGGGATACGAGGAAACCCAGGAGCTTGCCCGAGGGGACTCCAAACACGCACTTCTCCAGGTTGAGCCGTAGGTCCACTTCGTTGAGGCTCGCGAAGGTTTCTTCTAGGTCTTGTATCAGGGTTCTCGCATCATGAGACTTCACCACAATGTCATCGACGTAAGCTTCAGCGTTCCTCCTGAGCTGTCGGCCTAAGGCGATGTGCATCAGCCGCTGAAAGGTCGCACCTGCGTTGCACAACCCAAACGGCATGCACGTATAGCAGTACACTCCACACGGGGTCAAGAAAGCCGTCTTCTCCATGTCTTCCACCACCATCTTGATCTGGTGATAGCCCGAGAAGGCATCTAGGAAGCACAATAGGTCACACTTTGCGGTGGAGTCGACTATCTGGTCAATGCGGGGGAGCGGAAATGGATCCTGCGGGCAGGCCTTGTTGAGGTTGGTGAAGTCGACGCACATGCGCTCCTTTCCTCCATTTTTTGGCACAACGACCGGATTAGCCAGCCAATCAGGGTAGCGGACCTCGCGGATAACTCCTGCCGCCTCTAGCTTCCGGGTCTCTTGAACGATGAAAGCCTGTTTCTCAGTAGACTGTCGCCTTGCCTTCTGCTTCACGTGGCCCACATTGGGGCACACGTTAAGGTGATGCTCAATCACTTCCCTTGGGACCCCTGCTAACTGATCTGGTTCCCACGCGAACACCTTCTTGTTCGCACGCAGGAACCTAATCAGGGCCTTCTCCTGCTCGGGCTCGAGGTTGGCCCCTATGGTGAAGGTGGCGCTAGCGGTCCCGTCCTCGTCGACTGGTACCTGCTTGGTTTCCGCCTTGTCTTGGGTGAACAGCTGCTTCTTTTTGGCCGGCGCAGCCCCCTTAGGCTGAAGGGCGTCAGTGCTAGTGGGATGCGCCACCGCAGCCGCCCTGAAAACAAGCTGGAGCACCTGCAGCGCGTCCTTTGTGTCTCCTGACATGGTGAGGACGCCGCTGCTCCCAGGCATCTTCATGAGGTTGTACGCTGGGTGAGTTGCTGCCATGAACCGAGCCAAGGCTGGATAGCCGAGGATGGAGTTGTAGGGGAGGCCAATGGGGGCAATGTCGAAGTTGATCAGCTCTATGCGGAAGTTGTCACAGGCGCCGAAGGTAACTAGGAGGCGGATCTGTCCCAAGGAGGCGGTGGAACCGGCTCCAACACCCGAGAAAGGCCTGCTGGGTTGGAGCCGCTCCAGCTGCACGTGGAGGAGGTTGAAGGCCTCCATCGAGAGCACATTGAGGCCAACACCATCGTCGATGAGGGTCCCGGTGACGGCCACTTGGCAGATGGTGGGGTTGCACAGCATCGGGAGCGCGCCTGAACCAATGGGGTTGAAGGGGTGGTTCTCCGAGTCGAAGGTTAGATCGGCCTCGGGCGCCACCCAGCCCGGGGGCTTCTCGGCGCTTGGGGCGGTGCTGATCCGGCGGGTGAACGGCTTGACATGATGGCTCGAGGCTGGTGCCTGGGAGCCACCCAGGAGAGCTGCGACGACGGGCGGCGCTGGTGCGGTGAAATAGGCGAGGAAGAGGTCGTGCAGCTCCTCCCAGGAGGTGACAGAGGTCGTCGGCAGGTGGAGGAGCCGCGCGCGCGGGATGCCGGTGAGGGCCATGGGTAACCAGTTGGCCATCACCCGGTCGTCGCCCCCGGCTCTGAGGACGGCCTCCTCGTACGCCAGCAGGAAAATCATCGGGCCCGTCACGCCGTCGTAGCGCGGCGGCGCCTCGGGCCTGAACTTGCGCAGCCACTACACCTATCGCAAGGCGGGGGCCAAGGCCCAGAGCCCCCTGGCCCTAGTGTCGACGTTCGTTGCTGGAGAGGGCGGTGCGTTGTCCTCCCTGAGGGCGGGATGTGATGTTGGGGGAGACCGGGTCGTCAGGAGGGAGGACTCCGGTGCACCCCTACCTGGCGCGCCAAATGTTGGATTTCGGGTTCTGGTAGACCCTTGAGGTTCGAACACTAGGGTGCGCGCAGAGATCTCTCCCCTACTGATCTATGTCCAATCTCCTCGCGTGATCTAAGCTGGAAACAACGAACAACACAAGGGGAACGAGGTTTATACTGGTTCGGGCCACCGTTGTGGTGTAATACCCTACTCCAGTGTGTGGTGTGGTGGATTGCCTCAGGGTGGCTGATGATGAACAGTACAAAGGAAGAACAGCCTCGCGAGAGGTGTTCTTGAGCTGGTGCGATGAACTGCTAGGGTTAGTTCAGTCGCCTCTCTCTCTCTCTCTCTCTCTCTCCATTAGGGCTCTACCAGATTTCTGGATCTCCCCTACTCTGTGGTGGCTACCCCTATTTATAGAGGCCCTGGGCCTCTCCCTAAATAATGAGCGGGAAGGGCGCCAACACTTGGCCATTTTGAAGGGGAACATATAGTACAGGTTATCCTGACCAAAGGTGGTCTTCGGCTGCCAAAAGCACTAGTGATGACGCCGTCTTGGGCTCCACGGTGACCTCCGTCCTGCCGCTCCGCTGGTCTTGGTCTTGTTGCACCGAAATGGTAACCTTTGCCCAATGCCTCGGCCTATGCTTGCCCCCTTTGCACCAAAGGGGAAAAAAGGACACTACACAGGCCGGCGCCCGCCTGGTCACGATCGTCATGGCTTGCGTCACTGGTTCCTCGCGAGGTATTCCTGCCTTGATCTCTCCGCCTCCTTGCGAGCCTGCCTGATGAGGCTACCTCTAAGGAAGCTTCCTATCATCCTCCCCACGAGGCTTGGCCCCTCGCGAGGTTCTTGAGCTTGAGCTGATGAAGATGGGCCGCGCTGGGCCCCCACTTGAGCCACGCCGCAAGCCGCAGGTAGGAAAGTCTGGGGACCCCCGTTCCCAGAACGCCGACAATGTGTGAATACATAGACAAACAAAGTGCCCCTAGTATGCCTCTACTTGACTAGCTCATTAATCAAAGATGGTTATGTTTCCTAGCCATATACATGTGTTGTCATTTTATGAACGGGATCACATCATTAGAGAATGATGTGATGGACAAGACCCATCCGTTAGCTTAGCATAATGATCGTTTAGTTTTATTGGTGTTGCTTTCTTCATGACTTATACATGTTCCTCTGCTATGAGATTATGCAACTCCCGAATACCAGAGGAACACCTTGTGTGCTATCAAACGTCACAACGTAACTGGGTGATTATAAAGATGCTCTATAGGTGTCTCCGTGTATCGAAGAGGTATCTCTGGGCCCTCTCGGTAATGCACATAACTATGAGTCTTGCAAGCAATGTGTCTAATGAGTTAGCCACGGGATGATGCATTACGGAGCGAGTAAAGAGACTTGCCAGTTACGAGATTGAACTAGTTATGATGATACCGACGATCGAATTTCGGGCAAGTAACACACCGATGATAAAGGGAACAACGTATGTTGTTATGCGGTTTGACCGATAAAGATCTTCGTAGAATATGTAGGAGCCAATATGAGCAGCCAAGTTCCGCTATTGGTTATTGACCGGAGATGTGTCTCGGTCATGTCTACATAGTTCTTGAACACATAGGGTCCGCACTCTTAACGTTCGATGACGATTTGTATTATGAGTTATGTGATTTGATGAACCTAAGTTTGTTCGGATCCCGGATGAGATCACGGACATGACGAGGAGTCTTGAAATGGTCGAGACATAAAGATTGATATAATTGAAGGTTGTGTTTGGACACCGGATTGGTTTCGGAATGGTTCCTGCATTTTCAGGAGTACCGGGGGTTACCGGAACCCCCCCCCTCCTGGGGAGTTAATGGGCCTTCATGGACCCTAGTGGAGTGAGGAGGTGGCGTCCAGGTGGTGCCCCCCCCAAGCCCAATCCAAATTGGACTAGGGTTGCCCCCCCTTTCCTTCTCTTCTCCTCCTCCTTCCATCCTTCTCCTAGTGGGAATGGGATAGGGGGGCGAATCCTACTTGGAACGAGAGTCCAAGTAGGACTCCCCCCATTGCGCGCCCCCCTTGGGCCGGCCACCTCTCATCCCCCCTTTATATACATGGGAGGGGGCACCCCAAAGACACACCAAGTCTTCTCTTAGCTGTGTGTGGTGCCCCCCTCCACAATTACACACCTCGGTCATATCGTCGTAGTGCTTAGGCGAAGCCCTGCGCCGGTAACTTCATCATCATCGTCGCCACGCCGTCGTGCTGACGGAACTCTCCTTTGGCCTCAACTAGATCAAGAGTTTGAGGGACGTCATCGAGCTGAATGTGTGCTCAATGCAGATGTGTCGTACGTTTGGTGCTTGGATCGGTTGGATCGCAAAGATGTTCGACTACATCAACCGCGTTACTAAACGCTTCCGCTTTCAGTCTACACACTCTCCCTGCTCGTTGCTTTACATATCCTAGATAGATCTTGCATGATCGTAGGTAAAAAAAATTGAAATATTGTGTTCCCCAACACAAACTTGAGGTGCCCCCGTTGTAGGGTGTTGCAATATGTTCATGGTTCGCTTATGGTGGGTTGCGTGAGTGACATAAGCTTAAACCCGAGTAGGTGGGCTATGGCGTATGGGATAAAGAGGACTTGATACTTAATGCTATGGTTGGGTTTCACGACCTTAATGATCTTTAGTAGTTGTGGATGCTTGCTAGAGTTCCAATCATAAGTGCATTTAATCCAATTAGAGAAAGTATGTTAGCTCATGCCTCTCCCTCATATAGAATTGCAAGGATGATTACCGGTACTTGTTATCAATTGCCTAGGGACAAATAACTTTCTTGTTGACACAAACCCTTTTTCTAAACACATAACTTTTATTATCTTGCAAAGTACTTCTAGTTTTATTCTTGCAAAGTAGTTCTAGCATCACACCTACAAAATAGTTTCATACTTGTTTTTGATAAATCAAACGTCAAGTGTGCGTAGAGTTGTATCGGTGGTCGATAGAACTTGAGGGAATATTTGTTTTGCCTTTAGATCCTCGTTGGGTTCGACACTCTTATTTATTGAAGAAGGCTACAAACGATCCCCTATACTTGTGGGTTATCACCCAATAGTTCGTTCCCTGAAAACACAACCAGCACAACTATCTAGGAAATCCCTAGAAGCATCAGTTAGTCCATTATAGAAGATATCAAGTATTTCATTTTTCTTAAGAGGCTGATCAGACAAAGCATTAAGTAATTGGCAAAGCCTCCCCCAAGCTTGTGGAAGACACTCTTCTTTAATTTGCACAAAGTTAAATATCTCCTGCAAGGCAGCTTGTTTCTTATGAGCAGGAAAATATTTTTCAGAGAAGTAATAAATCATATCATGGGGACTACGCACACAAGCGGGAGTAAGAGTATTGTACCAAGCTTTCACTACAAAAAAATACACTTCGTGATGATACGTGTTTGTCACAGTAGGTCGCGTTTTTTTTCATGCATGTACATCCATGATGATTTTATGACAGAATCAAGATAGTCATACATGTGCTGTCGTAGAAGTGTTCCATGACATTACCAAAATTATCATCACAGAAGTGTGCACTTCCATGACAATAAATCGCGCGTCACAGAAGTGCTTTCGTCAAGGGTGACCGACACGTGGCATCCACCGTAATGGAACGCTGTTAAGCTATCAGGTCGGGTTTTGGATCCGATAACCCGTTAACAGCCCCGACCAATGGGGGTTTTCCATGTGTAAAATCATCATTGGCTAGAGGAAACACGTGTCGGCTCATCATTGGGACAGATGTCATCCACTCATTGGACAGAAGGCGCCTATGATACGTCGACACGTGGCACGGCCCAACAGAGGCCCATTCCTGTGAAAAGGCCGGCCCGTTTGACTTGGTCAAAAGGTGGCGGGCCGGTCCATGGAAAGCCTGTTAATGGCATGTTCGCATATAGCCCATTTACAGCCTGCTAACCCAAGGCCCGTTACGCCCTATCAGAATTAGGTCCAGTAGCGTCATCTAGGCCATCCAATATGATTCCAGCCCGTTTTCACTTCTGGCCCATGGATGGCCCATGACGTCTTTCGGCCCATATGAGGCCCTATGTAACTCTTGGCCTATTAACGGCTGATACGTCTCCAACGTATCTATAATTTTTGATTGCTCCATGCTATATTATCTACTGTTTTGGACATTATTGGGCTTTATTATCCACTTTTATATTATTTTTGGGACTAACCTATTAACTGGAGGCCCAGCCCAGAATTGCTGTTTTTTGCCTGTTTTAGGGTTTTGAAGAAAAGGAATATCAAACGGAGTCCAAACAGAATGAAACCTTCGGGAACGTGATTTTCTCAACGAACAAGACCCGGGAGACTTGGACCCTATGTCAATAAAGAAAAGAGGAGGCCACGAGATAGGGGGCACG
This sequence comes from Triticum aestivum, assembly GCF_018294505.1. Classification (NCBI taxonomy): domain Eukaryota; kingdom Viridiplantae; phylum Streptophyta; class Magnoliopsida; order Poales; family Poaceae; genus Triticum; species Triticum aestivum. The sequence goes on from NC_057800.1 coordinate 608,353,121, forward strand.
CCTACCCCCCCCCCCCCAGGCGCGCCCTCCACCCTCATGGGCCCCCTGTTGCTCCACCGACGTACTCCTTCCTCCTATATATATCCACGTACCCCCAAACGATCAGAGACGGAGCCAAAACGCTAATTCCACCGCCGTAACTTTCTGTATCCATGAGATCCCATCTTGGGGCCTGTTCCGGAGCTCCGTCGGAGGGGGCATCGATCACGGAGGGCTTCTACATCAACACCATAGCCCCTCCGATGAAGTGTGAGTAGTTTACCTCAGACCTACGGATCCATAGTTAGTATCTATATGGCTAATTCTCTCTTTTTGGATCTCAATACAATGTTCTTCCCCTCTCTTGTGGAGATCTATTCGATTTAATCTTCTTTTTGCGGTGTGTTTGTTGAGACCGATGAATTGTGGGTTTATGATCAAGTCTATCTACGAATAATATTTAAATCTTCTATGAATTCTTTTATGTATGATTGGTTATCTTTGCAAGTCTCTTTGAATTATCGGTTTGGTTTGGCCTACTAGATTGATCTTTCTTCCAATGGGAGAAGTTCTTATCTTTGGGTTCAATCTTGTGGTGTCCTTTCCCGGTGACAGTAAGCGCAGCAAGGCACATATTGTATTTTTGCCATTGAGGATAACAAGATGGGGTTTTCTTCATATTGCATGAGTATATCCCTCTACATCATGTCATATTTCTTAAGGCGTTACTCTGTTTTTAATTTAATACTCTAGATGAATGTTGGATAGCGGTCGATGAGTGGAGTAATAGTAGTAGATGCAGGCAGGAGTCGGTCTACTTGTCTCGGACGTGACGCCTATATACATGATCATGCCTAGATATTCTCATAATTATGCTCAATTCGGTCAATTGCTCAAAAGTAATTTGTTCACCCACCGTAGAATACTTATGCTCTTGAGAGAAGCCACTAGTGAAACCTATGGCCCCCGGGTCTATCTTTATCATATTGATCTCCTACTACTTAGTTAGTTCCTTTGCTATTTACTTTGCCACAAATATTATCTTTATCATATCTATCAGATCTCACTCTCGTAAGTGGCCCTATAGGGATTGACAACCCCTATTTGCGTTGGTTGCGAGGATTTATTTGTTTTGTGCAGGTATGAGGGACTTGCATGTAGCCTCCTACTGGATTGATACCTTGGTTCTCAAAAACTGTGGGAAATACTTACGCTACTTTGCTGCATCATCCCTTCCTCTTCGAGGAAAACCAATGCAGTGCTCAAGTGGTAGCAAGAAGGATTTCTGGCGCCATTGCCGGGGAGGTCTACGCAAAAGTCAACATACCAAGTACCCATCACATACCCTTATCTCCCGCGTTACATTATTTGCAATTTGCCTCTCGTTCTCCTCTCCATGCTTCACCCTTGACGTTTTATTTGCCCTCTCTGTCTCTCTATCCTCCCTCTCTTTCTCTATTTGCCTCTTTTTGCCCGTTTGCTTTTTGTTTGCTTGTGTGTTAGTTTGCTTGCTTGCCATGATGGCTCAAGATAACACTAAATTGTGTGACTTCACCAATACCAACAACAATGATTTTATTAGCACTCTGATTGCTCCTCTTACCAATGCTGAATCTTGTGAAATTAATACTGCTTTGCTGAATCTTGTCATGAAAGATCCGTTTTCCGGCCTTCCTAGTGAACATGCCGCTACCCATCTAAATAGCTTCATTGATTTGTGTGACATGCAAAAGAAGAAAGATGTGGATAATGATATTGTTAAATTGAAGCTATTTCCTTTTTCGCTTAGAGATCGTGCTAAAGCTTGGTTTTCGTCTTTGCCTAAAAATAGTATTGATTCATGGAATAAGTACAAAGATGCTTTTATCTCTAAGTATTTTCCTCCCGCTAAGATCATCTCTCTTAGAAACGATATTATGAACTTTAAGCAACTTGATCATGAACATGTTGCACAAGCTTGGGAGAGAATGAAATTAATGATACGTAATTGCCCTACTCATGGTTTCAATTTGTGGATGACTATACAAAAAATTTATGCCGGATTGAATTTTGCTTCTAGAAATCTTTTAGATTCGGTCGCGGGAGGCACTTTTATGGAAATCACTTTAGGAGAAGCTACTAAGCTCCTAGATAATATTATGGTTAATTATTCTCAATGGCATACTGAAAGATCTACTAATAAAAAGGTGCATGCGATAGAAGAAATTAATGTTTTGAGTGGAAAGGTGGATGAACTTATGAAATGATTTGCTAATAAGAGTGTTTCTTATGATCCTAATGATATGCCCTTTTCTACTTTGATTGAGAATAATAATGAATCTATGGATGTGAATTTTGTTGGTAGGAACAATTTTGGTAACAACGCGTATAGAGGAAATTTTAATCAAAGGCCTTATCCTAGTAATCCCTCTAATAATTGTGGTAATTCCTATAACAATTCTTATGGAAATTATAATAAGATGCCCTCTGATTTTGAATCTAATATTAAAGAATTTATTACTTCGCAAATGAATTTTAATGCTTTGATTGAAGAAAAATTGCTTAAGATTGATGATTTGGCTAGGAACGTTGATAGAATTTCTCTTGATGTTGATTCTTTGAAACTTAGATCTATTCCACCTAAGCATGATATCAATGAGTCTCTCAAAGCCATGAGAATTTCCATTGATGAGTGCAAAGAAAGAACTGCTAGGATGCATGCTAAGAAAGATGCCTCTATAAAAGTGTGTTCTTCTAGTTCCTATGAAAATAATGATGAAGATCTAAAAGTTATTGATGTGTCCCCTATTAAATCTTTGTTTTGCAATAGGAATCTTGATAATGATGGGACTGAATATGATCCACCTTTACCTAGAAGGCGTTCTAAGAATTCAGAATCTATTGATCTTGATGCTAAAATTGATTAAAGTGGGATTGAAGAAATTAAAACCCTAGATGTTGCTAAACCCACTATTATGGATTTCAAGGAATTTAACTATGAAAATTGCTCTTTGATTGATTGTATTTCCTTATTGCAATCCATGCTACATTCTCCTCACGCTTATAGTCAAAATAAAGCGTTTACTAAACATATTGTTGATGCCTTGATGCAATCTTATGAAGAAAAACTTGAATTGGAAGTTTCTATCCCTAGAAAACTTTATGATGAGTGGGAACCAACTATTAAAATTAAAATTAAATATCATGAATGCTATGCTTTATGTGATTTGGGTGCTAGTGTTTCCACGATTCCAAAAACTTTGTGTGATTTGCTAGGTTTCCGTGATTTTGATGATTGCTCTCTAAACTTGCACCTTGCAGATTCCACTATTAAGAAACCTACGGGAAGAATTAATGATGTTCTTATTGTTGCAAATAGGAATTATGTGCCTGTAGATTTTATTGTTCTTGACATAGATTGCAATCCTTCATGTCCTACTATTCTTGGTAGACCTTTCCTTAGAACGATTGGTGCAATTATTGATATGAAGGAAGGAAATATTAGATTCCAATTTCCATTAAGGAAAGGCATGGAACACTTTCCTAGAAAGAAAATTAAATTACCTTATGAATCTATTATGAGAGCCACTTATGGACTGCCTACTAAAGATGGCAATACCTAGATCTATTATTGCTTGTTATGCCTAGCTAGGGGCGTTAAACGATAGCGCTTGTTGGGAGGCAACCCAATTTTATTTTGATTCCTTGCTTTTTGCTCCTGTTTAGTAATAAATAATTTATCTAGCCTATGTTTTGGTTGAGTTTTTTGTGTTTAATTAGTGTTTGTGCCAAGTAGAACTGTTGGGAAGACTTGGGGAAAGTCTTGTTGAACTTGCTGTAAAAAACAGAAACTTTAGCGCTCACGAGAACTGCTGCCATTTTTATTTGATAAGTTCTATTTAGTTAATTATTTTTGAAGATGATTAATAGACAAATTCCTCACGTCCAGCAATTTATTTTAGAATTTTTGGGGTTCCAGATCTTGCGCTAGCTACATATTACTACAGACTGTTCTGTTTTTTATAGATTCTGTTTTTCATGTGTTGTTTGCTTATTTTGATGAATCTATGGCTAGTAAAATAGTTTATAAACCATAGAGAAGTTGGAATAGAGTAGGTATAATACCAATATAAATAAATAATGATTCTTTACAGTACCTTGAAGTGGTCTTTTGTTTTCTTTCGCTAACGGAGCTCACGAGATTTTCTACTTTAAGTTTTGTGTTGTGAAGTTTTCAAGTTTTGGGTAAAGATTTGATGGATTATGGAACAAGGAGTGGCAAGAGCCTAAGCTTGGGGATGCCCATGGCACCCCCAAGATAATCTATGGACACCTAAAAGCCAAAGCTTGGGGATGCCCCGGAAGGCATCCCCTCTTTCGTCTACTTCTATGGGTAACTTTACTTGAAGCTATATTTTTATTCGCCACATGATAAGTGTTTTGCTTGGAGCGTCTTGTATGATTTGAGTCTTTGCTTGTTATTTTACCACAATCATCCTTTCTGTACACACCTTTTGAGAGAGCCATACATGATTTGGAATTTGTTAGAATACTCTATGTGCTTCGCTTATATCTTTTGAGTTATATAGTTTTGCTCTAGTACTTAACTTATATCTTTTAGAGCAAGGTGGTGGATTTGTTTTATAGAAACTATTGATCTCTCATGCTTCACTTAGATTATTTCGAGAGTCTTAATAGCAAGGTAATTTGCTTAAAATCCTAATATGCTAGGTATTCAAAGCTAGTAAAATTTTCTTAAGAGTGTTTTGAATAATAAGAGAAGTTTGATGCTTGATGATTGTTTTGAGATATGGAGGTAATAATATCAAAGTCGTGCTAGTTGAGTAGTTGTGAAATTGAGAAATACTTGTGTTGAGGTTTTCAAGTCCCGTAGCACGCACGTATGGTAAACATTATGCAACAAATTTGAAACATGAGGTGTTATTTGATTGTCTTCCTTATGAGTGGCGGTCGGGGACGAGTGATGGTCTTTTCCTACCAATCTATCCCCCTAGGAGCATGCGCATAGTACCGAGGTTTTTGATGACTTGTAGATTTTTGCAATAAGTATGTGAGTTCTTTATGACTAATGTTGAGTCCATGGATTATACGCACTCTCACCCTTCCATCCTTGCTAGCCTCTTCGGTACCGTGCATTGCCCTTTCTCACATTGAGAGTTGGCGCAAACTTCGCCGGTGCATCCAAACCCCGTGATATGATACGCTCTTTCACACATAAACCTCCCTATATCTTCCTCAAAACAGCCACCATACCTACCTATTATGGCATTTCCATAGCCATTCCGAGATATATTGCCATGCAACTTTCCATCATTCCGTTCATCATGACACATTCATTATTGTCATATTGCTTAGCATGATCATGTAGTTGACATAGTATTTGTGGCAAAGCCACCGTTCATAATTCTTTCATACATGTCACTCTTGGTCCATTGCATATCCCGGTACACCGCCGAAGGCATTCATATAGAGTCATCTTTTGTTCTAGTATCTAGTTGTAATCATTGAGTTGTAAATAAATAGAAGTGTGATGGTCATCATTTTCTAGAGCATTGTCCCAAGTGAGGAATAAAAAAAGAAAAGGCCATAAAAAAGAGAAGGCCCCAAAAAATGAGAGAAAAATAGAGAAGGGACAATGTTACTATCCTTTGCCACACTTGTGCTTCAAAGTAGCACCATAATCTTCATGATAGAGAGTCTCTTGTCTTGTCACTTTCATATACTAGTGGGAATTTTTCATTATGGAACTTGGCTTGTATATTCCAACAATGGGCCTCCTTAAGTGCCCTCGGTATTCGTGAGCAAGCAAGTTGGATGCACACCCACTAGTTTCTTTTGTTGAGCTTTCATACATTTATAGCTCTAGTGCATCTGTTGCATGGCAATCCCTACTCCTTGAATTAACATCAACCGGTGGGCATCTCCATAGCCCATTGATTAGCATTGTTGATGTGAGACTTTCTCCTTTTTGTCTTCTCCACATAACCCCCCTCATTATATTCTATTCAACCCATAGTGCTATGTCCATGGCTTGCGCTCATATATTGTATGAAAGTTTATAGGTTTGAGATTACTAAAGTATGAAACAATTGCTTGGCTGGTCATCGGGGTTGTGCATGATGAGAGCATTCTTGTGTGACGAAAATGAAACATGGCTAAACCATATGATTTTGTAGGGATGAACTTTCTTTGGCCATGTTATTTTGAGAAGACATAATTGCTTAGTTAGTATGCTTGAAGTATTATTATTTTTATGTCAATATGAACTTTTGTCTTGAATCTTTCGGATCTGAATATTCATACCACAATTAAGAAGAATTACATTAAAATTATGCCAAGTAGCACTCCGCATCAAAAATTCTGTTTTTATCATTTACCTACTCGAGGACAAGCAGGAATTAAGCTTGGGGATGCTTGATACGTCTCCAACGTATCTATAATTTTTGATTGCTCCATGCTATATTATCTACTGTTTTGGACATTATTGGGCTTTATTATCCACTTTTATATTATTTTTGGGACTAACCTATTAACCGGAGGCCCAGACCAGAATTGCTTTTTTTGCCTGTTTTAGGGTTTCGAAGAAAAGGAATATCAAACGGAGTCCAAACGGAACGAAACCTTCGGGAAAGTGATTTTCTCAATGAACAAGACCCGGGAGACTTGGACCCCACGTCAAGAAAGAAAAG
>NC_057800.1:609810218-609838839 GCF_018294505.1 Triticum aestivum
GATCTAGATCGAGATCGGGGACACGATCCTGTTGCCAACTGCGCCGCCCATCTCCCGCAACTCGATGCCGTCGCCCATCGCCCCCTGACGCTGCCGGGAGGACCACATCGCGGGAGCCCCGTGCCGCCACGACTCCGTCGCCACATGTCGTCACCATCCTCCTCGCTGGACCACCTCCCCGGAGCGCCGCCACCTCGACCTCGCCCGTCCTTGTCCTCCTCCCCGAGCCTGCGTATGCACATCTGCAGGGCCCGGTGAGCCGCCATCCTTCCCTCCTTTTTCCTCTTTGCCCGGCGCCGTTCATCGCGCGCGACACGCCCGCGCGTCCGACTCCGCGCCCACCCGACCCTGGCCGCCTCCCTCGTGCGCTACCCTGTCCGCCACGGCCTCGCTCGGCGGGCCGCCTCCCTCCTGCCCTTGCCTCGCCGGCACCCGAGCGAGCCCCTCTGCTCGCGCCTAGCTGCCGCGCCCACAGCCACGCGCGCCATGCCGTCGTCGTGTTCCGCGCCTCGCCTCTGCTGGTCCATCGCCGCGCCACCGCGCGCGACCGCACCTGCCCGTGCCCTTCGCCTCGCTCCACCGCACCGTCACCACGCGCCGCCTGCCCCCTACTTGCTGCTCCACTGCTCGTCTCCTCCAGCGCGCCCGCAGCCCCTGCCACTCCCCGCCTCCTCTGCCACTGGCCCCGCGCTGCTCCACCACCGAAGCGCCCCGCTGCTCCTCCGTCGCTCGGCGCCCGCTACCGGCGCCCGTTCGGGCTGGCCGCCCGCACGCCCGTTGTCGGTGTCAAAACCGGCGGATCTCGGGTAGGGAGTCCCGAACTGTGCGTCTAAGGCGGATGGTAACAGGAGGCAGGGGACACAATGTTTTACCCAGGTTTGGGCCCTCTTGATGGAGGTAAAACCCTACGTCCTGCTTGATTAATATTGATGATATGGGTAGTACAAGAGTAGATCTACCACGAGATCGGAGAGGCTAAACCCTAGAAGCTAGCCTATGGTATGATTGTATGTTGTAGTTCTTGTTGTCCTACGGACTAAAACCCTCCGGTTTATATAGACACCGGAGAGGGCTAGGGTTACACAAGGTCGATTACAAAGGAGGAGATATACATATCCGTATTGCCTAGCTTGCCTTCCACGCCAAGTAGAGTCCCATCCGGACACGAGACGAAGTCTTCAATCTTGTATCTTCATAGTCCAACAGTCCGGCCAAAGGATATTATCCGGCTGTCCGGAGACCCCCTAATCCAGGACTCCCACAGTAGCCCCTGAACCAGGCTTCAATGATGATGAGTCCGACGCGCAGTATTGTCTTCGGCATTGCAAGGCAGGTTCCTCCTCCGAATATACCACGGAAGAATTTGAATATAAGGATAGTGTCCGACCCTGCAAAATAAGTTCCACATACCACCGTAGAGAGAATAATATTTTCACAAATCCAATTTGCTGACTTGTTTTGGCAACACGACATTATGCCATGGCCCGGTGATTATTCGTACTGTTTCCTTTAACTAGCCCCGCACATAACGCGAGGCAGTTTTTCGACACGTCTTATCAAAGCAAAGATCGTGTCCCCTTATTACGGGATTCTCATCAATACGGGCGTGGGTAACCCAACCGTGTCTAGGACTCCTAGATTATAGGCAAGTCCCAAACGGCTATGGAGAGGACGCTTGATATTCACCCTCTTTATAAAGGGACAAGGCTTTTACTTTTTTCCCTCCCATGCTCAATCGAATCCTTCCCCCGCCTCGAGTTCTAACACCCAAAGCCCAGGTCAGGTGCTCCGGATCTTCAATCATGTCCGGATCTAGCCTTTAAGGCTGGTGGATGCCCTCCTCTGTTACGGAAGAAGACATCAAGAAGTTGAGGGAGGCCAGATACCTGACCGCCGAGGTTTCGCATCAGCTGCCTGCCCGAGGGCAGGTCGTCCCTGCTCCTGAACCCAATGAAGACGTCGTGTTCATCTCCCACTTCCTCCAAGTACTAGGCCTCACTCTGGATCCCTTCGTTAGGGGGTTGATGTTTTATTACGGGCTAGATTTCCATGATCTAGCCCCGGACTCCTTTCTCCACATCTCGACATTCATTGTCGTGTGTGAGGCCTTCCTCCGCATTACTCCTCACTTCGGCCTGTGGCTCAAGCCCTTTGACGTGAAGCCGAAGATGGTCAAGGGGCAGTATACAGCGTGTGGAGGCGCATTAATAAGCACGATAGCAGGAGCTCCGTGGCCCAAAGGTTCCTTTCCAGAGGTGTCCGGATTATGGCAACAGGGGTGGTTTTATATCACAGCTCCCAGAAGTGCCAAGTGGGCGGCTGCCCCCGCTTTCCGCTCAGGCCCTCCACCACAACTGATGTCATGGATTAGCAAAGGGCTGAGCTGGGGTCCTGCCAAGGACGTGCCTGTATTGCAAAGCCGCATCCAAAATCTCTTTGAAGGAGATTTCAGTTTGATTATGGTGGCGCAAGTCATGCTGGTTCGTCGAGTCCAGCCTTGCAAACGCCGGGCCCTCCACATGTGGGAGTTCAATCCAGAAGGGCCGCGTACTATTCAGAATTTCCTCGGCCTGACGCATGAGGAGATGTACAAATCATTCTTCGGACCCCAAATAGAGTGTCCGGATACCACCGAGGACGTGGGCCTGAGCAGCAACCGTACCACCGACCAAGTAAGTAATCATTCAGCTGAACACACCGTCTTTTGTTTACCATGACGTCATTCTGAGAAACCACTCTTTGACCAGGACTGGGTAACAAAGGCGAAGATTTCGGCCCCCCTTCCTGAGGGTTTGGAAAATCCGATACTGGAAAAGATGCTCGAGCCAGCACCTTGCCCGGAGCCCTCAAAGGAAGACAAAGGGGGGAATAATGAGGGCGAAAGTGGACCTCCATCGCTACCCATTCCGACAGAGGGAACGAGCGCCTCCGTGAGGGAGGATAACCGAGGGGAGGAACCGGACATTCTCTCACCCCGGGGAAGGAAGAGGACTACCTCTGAAGACCCGGAAACTAAGGTTTCCAAGCGGGAGAAGAAATCTCCGCCAGAGGGTCCTGCCTTGGAGGGTGCTCTTGCCGCACAAAGTCCGCGCAGGGATCAGCCCTCCAATAAGCTGTAAGTAATCAGACAGTACTTTAATAGTGGAGATATACTACCTTGCCTCTGAGGAAAATAACCGAAGTATTTATTGCAGTTCGGATCTTAGCCCTTCTCAGCAGAGCTCATCTTCGGGGGATCTTCTTCCGGAGATGATGGAGAGCGAAACGCCTCCCCCGGACTCCTCCGCTCAAGAAACGGGCGACCTTGAAGTGTCGTCACAGAGGGCCTCTCCGGATCCGATGAGGCTAGAAGATAATCCTATAGTCACCTGAAGTCCCCAGCGTCCGGCTCTTGAAGAGAGCAAACAGAAGAGTCCGGCACCGTCTGGTATGCGGTCGGACGTACTGAGAGAGCTGTTGGAGCGAGCGGCCATCTCAGAAGAACACCGTACATTGGTGGGTACGGTGATGGAAAGGATCTCATCCGCTGAAAGCGGGTTGCATGATGCCTTTATGAGTCTACTGACGGGCTTTGAGGTACGTAAAATGATGTACATTTGTGATGGTACCGCACATTTTTAGGTGTGCCCTGTGTATATAGTAGCCCCTGAGACTTTGGTTGTCGCCGAGAACGGCGGCAAATAGAGGATCGTAGTCCCAGGCAATAACCATACCACTTTAATGTGCAGGTAGTGGGAGCTCCGGTGGTTAGCCGGACTCAAGAATTTGCTGAACTAAAGTGGCAACTGGATGCGGCGGATGCCGACATCGAGCTTGTTAACAAGAGGCTTGAGGAGGCACAGTGTAAGTGTTATTTTCTGGTGAATGCCACATAGTAAGAGCAGCATGATGCCACTATCTTTAATATGTTGTGACTGCAGATGGAGCTGCCACCGTGGAAACCTTGTGGGCGGAACTTGCCCGAGCCAAAGAACAAGCAAGGATTAGTAATGCGGATGCTTTGAATTCGGCCGAAGAGTTGAAAACTGAGAAGGCCACGCATTGCAAGAGCAAAGAGAAGATGGCCAAGATGGCCGTAGAATTAAAAGACACTGCCGACCGTTGCCAGGTCCTTGAAAAAGAGAACCGATTGAAGGCAGCGGACCTTGAAAAGGCCACGATGGCGAACAAAGACACTCGCTCTGCTATGAGAGCGAAGAAGGAGGAGCTGCGTGAAGCCGGGGATATTGCGGCTGGGAAGCCGTTCATGCTACGGAGAAAGTTCAGAGATCCACGGTATGCCCCTCTGGATCGGCTGTGGAGTTCGGCAGACGCATATATGGACTTGGCGGCGAGCGCTGCCGATGCAGCCAAATACTTCCAAGGTCAAACAGATCGTGAAGTGGACAAGCTGTTCTGGTCACAATTCAACGTTCCAGAGCGTCCGCTTCCATTGACTGGTCAGCTAGCCGAATGGGCCGAACTGAATAGGTTGTCCGGACTCGCCATGAGGTCTATCGTGGATCAGCTGTGGCCGGAAAAGCCAAAACCGAACAGCTATTTCAGCTCAGTGCAGCAGTTCCTTGGTGCGGTGTCGCACATCAATGCGATGAAGAGGTCGGCGTGCATAGAAGGCTCACGGATGGCCCTTGCCCGTGTTAAAGCATACTGGGCGGAGATGGATGCTACCACTGTTGTGGTGCAGGGTTCGGCCATAGGCCGAGTGGCTGCCGAGCACTATTTCGAAGAGGTTCTCGAGGGTGCTCGTTTGATAGAGTCCCAGTGCTCAAAGAATATTATGTTTGAGTGACATGTATTCCCATTGTATACACAATGTTTTTATGAAATTTATTAAGGCTGTGTTTATACTTTTGCCTGAAAGTAATATGATGCCTCATGTGCGGCCGTTTATGTATACATGTGTATAACCTGAAAGATTGCAGTCGTCGGCTTTAGTCCCCATGCATATAATGCGGAGGTGTTCGCAGAAGACGTGTGTTCACTCTTAACCCAACATCTTGGTCCTATTAAGGAGGTGATAGCGTAGCGAACGAGGCAACCGGACTATAATGCTTTAACACTTTCACTTAGCCATAGGAGTTTGACGGTGGGGCTACTATATAGCCCCTGTTGGCTCCGCACTCTCCCGAATTCGGGGTGCGTACATGCCTGGCCGGGAAATGGCCCTTTATTAAGGCGAAGGAATTCTAACATTCCGATAGGTCATCGAGTGGTTGACCAGTCTCACGCTATATCATGACAGTCAGTTTTCGGCTTTCTCTACTGAGGTGCTCGTCCGGATGACCCGGGGCAAAATCGCAGTAGTTCTCCTAGTGCTACCTTAGCCGATAGAGCGGAACGTAAGGTACCAAAACATAGGAGCCGGGCAAACCCAACATTTGACCAAAGACATGATTCGGAGCTGATGCATATAAGGCCAAACTCGTGACGCCGAACACTCCCTAAGGTATTCGGTCTTTATGGTATAAACCGGGCCTAAATAGTGCCCTTTGTAAGAAGCCCCTGGTGTCCAGGTACGTGCATTATTCTGATGTGGCCACATGCCAAGACGCCAACATCCTTCTCAATTGTACTGAGAATCCGAGGGATATGTATCAACAAGAGACAGTAAAAAAGGTTGACGCAGGGTCTTAATCTAAAAAGAATCCTTGGGGCGGGTCCCTGCTGCACGTCTGCGCCTGTGTCTACGTTGTGCCGTATCCTAGATGGGTCTAGCACGATGGTCATCTGTAAAAGATAGAAACTTAGGTGAAAAGTTGTCGTGCAAAATGGTAGGTTTGAAGAAACCATGTATAATTCAAGATGAGTAAAAATTGCCACTTGCGCGCGTTGAGCCCCTTGTATTTGTAATAGGGGTGTGGCTTATCAAACCTGTGTGAGTTACATATGGTTGTGCCGGACTCGTCTAACCGTGTCCGTGGTCTTGACGACCTATCAATTGCTTTAGCTGGTGAGGCCCTTTTTAGTGTGCGGCTGCCAAGGCAGTCGCACTCTCTTCGGCGCGCAGGGATTGCTTAATATTTCCATTTACTGTAATGATGCCACGTGGACCGGGCATCTTAAGCGTAAGGGAAGCATAGTGCGGTATTGCATTAAAGCGAGCGAAAGCTTCGCGCCCAAGTAGTGCTTGATAGCCACTTTGGAACGGAGCAATGTGGAATGTTAAATGTTCGCTACGGAAGTTATCGGGGAAGCCGAATATAACCTCTAGTAGCAGGGAGCCCGTGCAATGAGCCCCTGGGCCTGGCGTTACTCCTTTAGGGGTAGTATTGCTTAGGCAAATTTTCGTTGGGTCTATCCCCATTTTGCGGATTGTATCCTGGTATATCAGGTTTAAACTGCTGCCACCGTCCATCAGGACTCGTGTAAAGTGGTATCCGTCAATTATTGGGTCTAATACCAGGGCAACCCATCCTGCACGCCGGATACTTGCTGAGTAATCCCGATCGGTTGAAACGACCAGTGGCAGGACTCCGCGGTGATAGGCCCTTGGGCATATTTATCTGGGAGTGCCGCTTTGTTTCTCCCCTTTATCACGTGTAACACGTTTACTGTTTTGACTTCTGGTGGAAATTTTCTTTGTTCCCCAGTGTCTTGCTTGAGAGGGTCATCCTCATCTTCGCTTGGTGTATCTTCCCCCTTGTGTACGGCGTTGAGCTTGCCGGACTGCTTGAAGACCCAACATTCTCTGTGGGTATGATTAGCAGGTTTACCGGGGGTGCTATGGATCTGACATACTTGGTCCAGAATTTTGTTTAGGCTGGACAGTTTGTCTCCGGCGCCTTTAGAGGGCGGCTTTTGTTGACTTGGCCGAGAGCTTTTGAATCCGACATTTACTGCCGTGCTCTTCGTGTTGTCTTCTTTATCTGGCGTTTATTATTGTTGTTGCACCATGATTTCCCGTTTCCATCTCTAACTTCGGATGTACTGGGGTGGCTGGTGCTGCATCTGGCTAGCCAGCTATCCTCACCCGCGCAAAAGCGGGTCATGAGGCTTGTTAATGCTTCCATTGTTCTTGGCTTTTCTTGGCCGAGGTGTCTGGCAAGCCATTCGTCACGGACGCTATGTTTAAAAGCTGCCAAGGCTTCGGTGTCCGGACAGTTGACAATTTGGTTCTTTTTAGTAAGGAACCTGTTCCAAAGCTTTCGGGCTGACTCTCCGTGCTATTGAGTTATATGACTCAAATCGTCGCGTCCGGAGGTCGGACATAAGTCCCTTGAAAATTTCCCCGAAAAGCGTCTTCGAGCTCTTCCCAGCTTCCAATGGAGCTTTTGGGGAGGCTTTTAAGCCAGTGCCGAGCTGGCCCTTTGAGCTTGAGGGGTAAATACTTAATGGCGTGGAGATCATCTCCTCAAGCCATATGGATATGGAGGATATAGTCCTCAATCCAGACCCCAGGGTCTGTTGTTCCGTCGTATGCCTCTATGTTTACGGGTTTGAATCGCTCTAGAAATTCATGGTCCAGTACCTCGTCGGTGAAACATAGGGGGTGTGCGGCACCCCTGTATCTGGGTGTACCATAGTGTTCGGATGTTTGTTGTGTTGCATCGTATGCTGGAGCGCGCCTGCATGGTCCATAGATGGATCTGGTTGCCGTCCTTTTGATGTGAGCCCTCGCGTGGATCGCGTATTGGCTTATGTGCGGCATTGCTTGCCGCTCTATATTGGCCGTGAGGTCGTCTATCCGTCCAGGTGGCCGTTTTAATTTTTGGTTGCGAGGGATCTAAGGCCTCGTCATCGAATTCGGGTAGCAACTTCCGCTTCGGGTAGCTCTTGGTGGGGCGATTACCGCCATACTTCGCTGCTGCATTGAGTACTTTGCTCCATCTGATTCCGAGTGTGTCTTGCGCAGCCTTGAGTCTTTGCTTCTGCTTTTTTAGACTCCTCGCGGTGGCAACAAGCCTTTGATGGGCATTCTGTTGCTCCGGGTGTCTGTCTGGTGTGAAGTCGTCCGGACTATTATCTTTGACAGAATCAGGTTGTTCGGCTTGATCCTTCGTGTTGCCGTGGTCCGGCAATGGTTCCCCCTGCTCTAACATTGGGTCTGTATGATCGTTGTTTCTGTTGAGGTGGGATTTGGAGTGGTGTTTACGCCGCCGCTTTGACTGCTTCTCGAGGGGACAACCCTTCGTTGCGTCCTTCCGTTCCTCGTCATCATTTTGTTTTGGTGTGTTCACCATGTATACGCCATGTGGTGAAGTGGGCGTCCAGTGACCTGTGGGCAGTGGTTCCTCTGTGTCTCCCGCATCGTCGTCCATACTGTCGATGTCTTCGGAGTCGAAGTCGAGCATGTCGGTTAAGTCATCTACAGTGGCTACTAAGTGGGTGGTGGGTGGGCCGTGAATTTCTTCGTCGTCCGCATCCCAATCCTGCCGGACATAATTCGGCCAGGATCCTCCTGACAAGGAGAGAGACCTTAATGAGTTCAGTATGTCGCCAAAGGGCGAGTGCTGAAAAATATCCGCGGAGGTAAACTCCATGATCGGCGCCCAATCGGATTCGATAGGAACAGGCGCAGGCGGTTCGGAGTCCGTGGCCGGAGAAGGATCCGGCAGTTTAACAACACGGCTCTCGTGCAAGGTAAGGTCGATGTTCGGCTCGATCGCCGCTAAGGGTAAGGCTTCCGTGGTAGGATCCATCCACCCGTCCGCGGAAGGCGCACCTGGCTCCGAATTGAGGGTCAGAGCGGCTGCCTATGCGATCTCTTAAACACTATCCGATGGTAGAGCTAAATCGTACTCATCGTGACCACGTGACGCACAAGGCAGAGGCTCGAATCCGTCGAGGATCAAGTCTCCATGGATATCGGCCGTGTAGTTTAAGCTTCCAAACCTGACCTGGTGGCCAGGGGCGTAACTTTCAATCTGCTCCAGATAGCCAAGCGAATTGGCCCGCAGTGCAAAGCCACCGAACACGAAGATCTGTCCGGGGAGAAAAGTCTCACCCTGGACTGCATCGCCATCGATGATAGTAGGAGCCATCAAGCCTAACGGCGACGACACAGAGGAACTCTCAACGAAAGCACCAATGTCGGTGTCAAAACCGGCGGATCTCGGGTAGGGGGTCCCGAACTGTGCGTCTAAGGCGGATGGTAACAGGAGGCAGGGGACACAATGTTTTACCCAGGTTCGGGCCCTCTTGATGGAGGTAAAACCCTACGTCCTGCTTGATTAATATTGATGATATGGGTAGTACAAGAGTAGATCTACCACGAGATCGGAGAGGCTAAACCCTAGAAGCTAGCCTATGGTATGATTGTATGTTGTAGTTGTTGTTGTCCTACGGACTAAAACCCTCCGATTTATATAGACACCGGAGAGGGCTAGGGTTACACAAGGTCGGTTACAAAGGAGGAGATATACATATCCGTATTGCCTAGCTTGCCTTCCACGCCAAGTAGAGTCCCATCCGGACACGAGACGAAGTCTTCAATCTTGTATCTTCATAGTCCAACAGTCTGGCCAAAGGATATAATTCGGCTATCCGGAGACCCCCTAATCCAGGACTCCCACACACGTGAACCGCACGCCCGCTAGGCCCCCAGGGCCTATGACAGTGGGACCCCGCGCCCAGAACGTTTTATAAAAATAATAATTAAAATAAATAAATAAATAAAATGTTAATTAATTAATTAATTAACTTAATTAATCCTATTTAGTTAAATTAATTAAACATTAGGTACCTAATTAACTAATTAAACTGATTAATAGGTTAATTAGGCTATTGTACGTATGACATGTGGGACCCACACGTGAGCGACCCAGTCAACACCTCTGTTGACTACTAACGTCATGCTGACGTCATGATGTACTGTTCTGGATAATGTTGAATTAAATAATTAAATAAATTCTAAAAATGATTTAAATCTTTTAAAATCAATATAAAATAAACTGTAGCTCGGTTAGAAAAACTTTGTACATGAAAGTTCCTCAGAACGACGAGACGAATCCGGATACGCACCCCGTTCATCCGCCACGCATCCCTAGCATAGTGAACACGCAACTTTCCCCCTCCGGTTCATCTGTCCAAAAACGCGAAACCCCGGGGATATTTTCCCGGATGTTTCCCCCTTTTACCGGTACCGCCTCATACCGCGTTAGGGAACACCTAGCCTCACGCTTTGTCATGTCATGCATCGTCATGCATCTGTTTGTTTAATATTTATTGTTTCTTCCCCCTCTTCTCTCGCTAGACACCGAGACCGACGCCGCTGTTACCCAGTACGACTATGGTGTTGACGACCCCTCTCTCTTGCCAGAGCAACCAGGCAAGCCCCCCCTGATCACCAGATATCGCCTACTCTCCTCTATACTGCTTGCATTAGAGTAGTGTAGCATGCTACTGCTTTCCATTAATCCTATTCTGTTGCATAGCCTGTCATTGTTGCTACAACTATTGATACCTTACATGCAATCCTAAATGCTTAGTATAGGAAGCTAGATTATCATCAGTGGCCCTACATTCTTGTCAGTCTGCCATGCTATACTATCGGGCCGTGATCACATCGGGTGTTGATCACGGGTAAATACATACATATATACATGCTATACGCACTAACCATCTACGCGGGGATAGTTATGGGCACTCGACGTCGTGGTATCAGGCTAAGCCTTCGTGACGTCAGCGACTGAGCGACGCGCGCCGGATTGGACCGTAAGCCTGATCTTGTATTAAGGGGGCTAGTTCTGCTTCCGTCCGCGTATGCAACATGCAGGTGTGCAATGGGCAATGGGCCTAGACCCATGCACCATAGGATTTAGACCGGCGTGCTGACCTCTCTGTTGTGCCTAGGTAGGGCTGCGACGTGTTGATCTTTCGAGGCCGGGCATGACCCAGAAAAGTGTGTCCGGACAAAGGGGATCGAGCGTGTTGGGAAATGTGGTGCACCCCTGCAGGGAAGTTAATCTATTCGAATAGCCGTGATCTTCGGTAATAGGAGGACTTGGAGTTGTACCTTGACCTTATGACAACTAGAACCGGATACTTAATAAAACGCACCCTTCCAAGTGCCAGATACAACCGGTGGTCGCTCTCTCACAGGGCGACGAGGGGAGGATCATTGGTTAGGATTATGCTATGCGATGTTACTTGGTGAATTTACCATCTACTCTCTTCTTCTGCTGCAAGATGGAGGTTACCAGAAGCCTAGTCTTCGATAGGACTAGCTATCCCCCTCTTATTCCGGCATTCTGCGGTTCAGTCACATATGTTACCCCCTTTTCCATTTGATACCAATGCATACATATGTAGTGTAGCTCCTTGCTTGCGAGTACTTTGGATGAGTACTCACGGTTGCTTTGCTCCCCCTTTCTATACCCGATTGCTGCGACCAAACGATGGAGCCTAGGAGCCACACGCCACTGTCGATGATGACTCCTACTACACTGGAGGTACCTACTACTACGTGCAGCCCGCTGACGACAACCAGGAGTAGTTTAGGAGGATCCCAGGCAGGAGGTCTGCGCCTCTTTCGATCTGTATCCTAGTTTGTGCTAGCCTTCTTAAGGCGAACTTGTTTAACTTATGTCTGTACTCAGATATTGTTGCTTCCGCTGACTCGTCTATGATCGAGCTCTTGTATTCGAGCCCACGAGGCCCCTGGCTTGTAATATGATGCTTGTATGACTTATTTTAATTGTAGAGTTGTGTTGTGATACCTTCCCGTGAGTCCATGATCTTGATCGTACATGTTTACGTGTATGATTAGTGTACGATTGAATCGGAGGTGTCACAGCCAACCCCTAACCGACTCGGGAAAAGTCATGGAAGGGAAGGCGCTTCTACCCCTCATCTGAACACCTAAACCCCCACACATTTGGATCACATGGGTTTTCGCATCACTCGGGTTGGCTTTCTTAACCGAATGGGATCGGAAAGTGAAAATACGTTTGAATAACCCCCAATGAGGATGGCATCCCAAGAAGTTTTCGCACATTGAGACAAAGGTAGCAAGATACGATATGGTGTTCAGAGGAAAGTGGTTGATTTGCGCACCAAAGAAGTTCAAGAAACCATGGAAGAATGGATGCAGAGGCAAAGAAAAACCTCTTTCCACATGGGTAAGGAGAAGAAACCGCTCGCCGTCGCACGCCGCGGGCTCGATCTCCCCCTCCGGTAGCCTCCAAGACCCGGGGGCCAACTCGTCGGCAACGAGCCCCTCGAGGTCATCCTCCATCACCGATGAGGGGATCCAATCGCCGTGGATCCAGCACAGCGGCAGAGCGGGCCGCGAGCTCGACCCCTTCTTCCCCTTGGCCACCTTCTTGGCGCGCTTTAGTGCCTTCGTCTTGTCTTTCGCCATCTCTGTGGTGGTTGACGGAAGCGAATGGGGCGGCACTGCTCTGAGGTGGATGAAGCAGAGAAACAGGGAAGAAAGGGGAAAAGTGGAAGACATTGTTGCACGCCGCGACCGCGTCGTCTTTTATACCCGCATGACCGTGTGGCTGGCCTGTGGGCCAACGCAATTTCAACGCATCCCACAACCGACGCCAGCCCGATACGTGGAGAAAAATGTGGGGCGAAGACCGAGGAGTCCCTCCCCACTTGACCTGCTTACCGCATTGCAGCCGACCCATGCGGTTCTCCAAATTTCTAGTCTCGCAAAATCCGGGTCCAACAAATCAATCGATTGCGTCTGAGATATCCAAATCCAATATGTTCGATGTTCTGCTATTTGTTAAACTGGGATACTCAAGAAGCCAAAATCGATCAAGGTGACTGACAAAGGATTTAACAGCTCGCGTACTTTCACACTCCTAAAAATGTGTCTCCGAGACATTGAGTCGGGCCAGAATGAGCTTCAATCCTTCTTCACTCGGACCTCGATTCATTCAGGGGCTAATGACGATGACATGTACCTAGGGTAGGGTCCTAGGCCTGACCTACATGCCCTATCCAAGGACACTACACAAGGGGCCAAGGCCTACAAAGTTAGAAAGGAGATGCCAACTGAAATCACCACAGAGTGCAACTCACTCAACAGAAGATCCACTCGGTTGTCCCACTTCCACTCGACCGTCGTTATTCACTTAGAGTATCTGGTTTCACTCGAAGAGCAGGAGACCTAGAGCCAACCCAGGATGGCAACGGTCAAACAATCACTCTGTCGCTATAAAGACCATTAAACACGGGCATTTCTAGTAACGTTTGTGTCTTTACTCTCTCATTTAACACTTGAGTAACAAA
The DNA here is from genome assembly GCF_018294505.1 of Triticum aestivum. NCBI lineage: Eukaryota > Viridiplantae > Streptophyta > Magnoliopsida > Poales > Poaceae > Triticum > Triticum aestivum. The sequence goes on from NC_057800.1 coordinate 609,823,404, forward strand.
GGGCAACGAGGGGCAGCAGGCCCTATATAAGCCGCCCCTCTCCTCTTGCACAAGGGTTCGCACCCCCTGTAACTCAACACTCTAATCAAACAAAGCCTCCGCGGCACTGAGACGTAGGGCTATTACCTCCTCCGAGAGGTGCTTGAACACGTAAATCCGAGTGTACAATCTCGCTGTAGCTAGAGTCTGCCCTCTCCTACGTACCCCCTACCTCTATTGTCAGATCCGTTCCCACGACAGTTGGCGCCCACCATGGGGCAGGCAGCCTGGACAATACACACCCCTTCATCAAGTTGATAGGAGTAGCAACATATGTGCCAAGATGATAGCTTTAGACCTTTTATTTTTGCAAGGATGGCTTCAGACTTATTGATGTATTACTTTGTAAGGTCTAATAAGATGGTTGTATGCATATCCCTCATGTAGAGGCCGGGGTCATCCTCCTTTTTGGAAAAAGATATATCCTTGGGCCCGGGAAGAAAAACTATTGAAGCTTGTCAGCGCTCGCTATGTATCTTACACTTGCAGCGTGATTCACGGATTTGATCCCACAATAATATACACTCTTAATCACCTTAGGGCATTGTCCCTTCGGAGACATCCGATAATCACCTTAGGGCATCTGCAGTGTGATGCCTCAGAACGCCCATAAAGATCCGAACCATGCAGTCCAGACACTTTTTACTATCCAAAGTTTGCGGGAGTTCATACGTCCGTCACGTCAATGAAAATAGACCACATACCCTCTTCACTTCGTCCACAAGGCTTGCAGCTTTGGCGGAAGGTGGTTAAGCATGTATGTTGCATGTTGCTTTGGCAGAGGGTTGCATGCATGTTGTTTCATTTTTAAGTGGTTTTATCCATGTAATTTTTTTTCAAAGTATGTCAAAGGCGCACCATATCTAATCTATATCTATATTTATATCTATACCTACTAATAAAGCAAGGTGCGTTTCTGTGATTTTTTCATCCGTTCATCGACGTAAAGTTTTTTTCTATCCGAGGTGGTACTAAATATTTGTACATCCGTCTACTATAAAAAAAATCGTACATGAGCCGCATGAGCTATGGCCCGGCGAAGCCAGCCCACTTATTTATCTGCCCAGATAGCTGTGGAAGCCTATTTGCCGCACTAAGTGTCAAATAGCAGGATCTTCGCACAAGATGCCCAAGACTGGGTCGGCCCATTTTGTTTTTTTTATTCTGTTTCTGTTTTTTCCCATTCCTTTCTCGTTTTCTATCCTGATTCTTTTTCCTTCCAATTTTCGATTATTTTTCCTTTTCTCATAAATTAAAATCTTGAAAAAATTATTCAAACTTTCAATTTCCTTCCCATACTTTAGAAGAAAAAGTTCAGAATCTAAAATTGTTGTTTCCTATCTTGTAAAATGTTCAAAAATTTAATTTTTGTTCCAATTCCAAAATGTGTTCAAAATTTTAAAAGGATCCCATTTTCCAAAAAAATGTATATTACAAAAAAATCAAGATTTTCAAAACAAGTTGCATTTTAAAAATATTCTTGTTTTAGTGAAATGTTCACAAATTAAAAAAATAATGTTCGTGGTTATAAAACACATTTTCTAAACTTGTTCTAAATGTTCAAAACATGTTCACACATTCAACAAATGTTCATTTTTTTAAAAAGGTTCATGTTGTCAAAAAAATGTTTATGAATTTTTTAAAAAAAATCTACCTGTTTCAAATGATGTCCATATTTTTCCAAAAATGAATGAAAATTTCAAAAAATGGTTCGTATTTTTGAAAACTATTCTGGGTTTCAAGAATTGTTCATGTTTCAAAAAATATTTGGCAATTCATAAATATTATTTTATTTTTGGAAAATTTAAAAAAAAAACTGTTTTGAATCTGACGCTGCAGCATACTCTTAAACATCCGGGCTGGACGTTGGTTAGCAGGACCCATTTATTCGAGTAGCTAGCAGCCCGTGGTCGAGTTTTTGAGGTCGCGAGTTCGATACTTCAACACGTCATTTTTTTTTAATTTATATCGTGCCTTATAAACATAGGTCGTTTTGGTACCTGCCAAATGGGCTGGCCTAGATGTGAACTGTTGTGCGTCCCACGCACTATTTGACGATAAAAGAGAATATGCTTGTTGGCTATAATTGAAATATATTGTGGGCACGCGCCAATAAAAGAGAATATGCCGGGTTGCTCTAATTAAGAAGAACTGTGGGCACGTGAGCGCTGAAATAATTAAAGAGAATAAACCCTGATAAAGAAGGGGTTGTCTGGTTATGCGTGGATTATGCTAATAAAACAGGATTTATGCATTGCAATTAGTAATTCATCTGGTTACGTTGTCGTAGGAGAGAGTGGTCAAAGCAACCGTGCCCTGAAGATCGCCGCGCAGCTACAAAATGAGGAGACAACCACAACCCCGACACGGAGGTGAACCCGAAGGAAAAAAACACGAGTTGGGTGGTCGCCGCCATGCCGACTAATGCCACCACTATCAACATCTCACGGGACAAACATGACTTGCGAGAAGACCACAACTCTTCGCTCTGTCGCCCTATCATTGTGGATACCGTTTCTCGTGAACACATAATTTATCTCTCTCGTTGCTTCTCGAAAAATATCTCCCTCGTTGCAACGCACGGGCATATGTGCTATTTTTATAAATTAGAGCAAAGTAGTTACATGAGGCTAATGAAGGATACGGACATCGATCGTTGGGTCGCCCACACGCACACCAAGAACCTAAGCTAACTCTTCACAAAATGATCTAGACCACCTACAACACCTGCAAGTTTCCAATCTTTGCTCTCATTTGGAATTTGAAGGGATAAGTCTACATGCCTCCTGAGTTGGTGGGGCCGATCGAACACTCTAGTGTTCCTTTGTTTCCAGAGCGCCCACGTTGTCTCGATGACCAGGGTGACGAATCCACGCCTATCATGTCTCCTAAATAGCTTCCTGGATCAAGTCCACCATTCGGTGAATGTATTCTTAGTGGTCAGGCAGCCAACGCTTAGCTGCAACAAAATCGAAACTCCTATACCACACCTCCCTTGCAAATACACATTGTGTCACGATGTGGTCAACGTTTCCTCTTCCTATAGGCAAGTGTAACAAGCGGGAAGGAGGTCTTGAAGCCCGTGATGTGCATGCCTATCGGAGGTCCACAACCGGCATTGAAAAGCAAGCCAGGCAAAGATTTTGCACTTTAAAGGGCCCCAACTCCGCCAGATGCAGCTCGCGAATGGCGATCGAGTCGGACTGGCGGTGTCATACACCGAGGGTAGCTCATCCATAGGAGCACGACCTCTAAACCAACCAGGGATCCACCAGGCCCAAGGCTAAAGGGGAACCCTATGAGGGCGCCAGAGACCTTCTTGCCCTACAAGACAAGGGCGGTGGGGGAGGAGATCACATCCACACCCCTGTAAACCATAGGTCTCCATCGTCTCTATGAGGGGAGGCCAGGGAACCTTCAAAATGATTTAATCTCATACAGAAACTCTCAGTAGCAACATCAAACACCATTATAACCCCCCGCACGAGGTATCCCTCCATCATGAATAATCAAAGGAAGCAACATGTAGTGTATTACTCTACGAAGGCCCGGACCTAGGTAAAACCCTCGTGTGATCTCCTATCTCAGACTTCCAACTGCGCTTGGAGCCACACCGAGGGATCTGATGGTATTTTGCACCATCATAGACCGTGGCACAAGTGTTGATATGTGGGATTGGCTGTATAAACTCCATTGGCCGAAGTTGGCCAAGCAAAAGCATAGGGAACAACAGTATCTCTATGCACCATGGCAATGGCGTGCCGAAGATGCATGACCTATAGCAGGGCCATGAAGGAGTCGCTCGGGCCGATGCCCAGTGTCCATTGTTCATCCATCGGAGCTTGATCTATTGTTCAAGTGTTCACAACCTTTGTGCCGACCAGATCAACAAGAAGTGGAGCAATGTCTTTGATGGAGAAACCATGAATCCACCAGTCTCTCCAGAAAAGCATGTTGTCCCCTTTGCCCACAATGATCCTCACCAAACTACCGAACACCAGTCGGGCATCCAAGTCCACCATCATCGACATGCCTTGCCATGGCCTCTACTGTGGGTCCGTACACCGAATCCATTCCCACCTCACTCAGAATGCGAGCGAATGCAACTTCAAGGGTTTAACCCTAAGCCCTTCATAGCTGGTTGGCTGACATATGGTATCCCATGCTACCAAATACTGCCCACCATTGGCACGACCTATCATCAAAAATCTAAACGGGTGCATCCATTACGAGCAGATGGTGCACCAGTCTAGCAACAACAACCAACTTCACCAACGCAAGCCTCCTCGGTCGCCAAATGAGGCCTCGCTGCCCAGCCGTATGAAGTGCTGAACTTGATCGAGCATAGGCAGACACTCAACCTTTGTTAGATGCTTGATGGCCAATTGTAACCCAAGATATCCAATCGTGCAATGTAACAAGTCTTCCACCCCTCGCTTGGTCGTGTTGGTCACCCCTGATCGGAATCATCAAGGACTTGTTGCAGTTGACTCACAGGCCTCAGGCTCCTCCAAAAGCTTCCAAAACAGATGTGACAAAGCTGAGGTCCGCCGCGGAGGGTCGAACAAAAAACGCTACGTTATCCACGTAGATGGAGAGGCACTGTTTGCAGTGATTCCTCGGTACGAGCTAAGAATTCCTTCATCCATTGCTTTACTTATAAGCGCTATCAGAACTTCCATCACAATGACGAACAACATCGGGGAGATGGGGTCTCCCTGACGTAGTCCACGTGCATGCCCAATTCCCCTTCTCGGAACACCATTCACAAGCACCTTTGTGGCGGCTAGCTGCAACAGGATTGCCACCCACCTAAGCCAGGCGTTGCCCAAAGCCCTTGGCACACAGGACTTCAAACAAAAATGGCCACGATTGTGAATCAAAAGCATGAGTGATATCAAGCTTCAAGAACACTCCTGCACTCTTCCTAGCATTGATCTTTCGAGCAACTTGCCGCACCAATAGAAAGTTATCCATGTAAAATGTGACCGTTGCTACCATGTTTGGTTCAAGGGTGTTGATATTTGATGGAAGACTATTGCAATAAAGACGGACATTCGAGCACTGGCAGAGCTACTTGTGACGAAAATGGGCCATGGCCTAACTATCCAAGAGCAAATATAGTGCGGGATTGAAGTAAATTGGGTCATGACGAAAAAAATAATGTTCTTCCTTCATACCGGTCCGCCCAGCTTTGGCTACGTAGCTCCGCCACTTCATTTGAGGTATATGGTTGGATGCAGGTGGCTTTGCCCTTGGCAGATCGCTCGGCTCTCGGGGTAGGCTCCTTATCACCGAGGCCTATGCTGTGTAGCGCGGATGATGTTGTTATGCCTTGCTTTATATTTCCTTGCTTCATGCGGAGGTCTGATGCCTACTGAGGTGATTCTATATGGTCTTTTGCTTCCCGAGACCTGGTTCTTCTCGTATTGTAAATGTTGAGTGGTGTTAGTAGGTTTTTGCCCCGTAGTAGATGTCACGTTTGGCAAGCATCCATGGTGGGTTTCCTACTAATGCTCCAACTCGCTCACTTCCCTTTCTTATCTCCTAGTTTGGTCAGTGATTGTTTGGTTCGAATGCATTGAATATTTCCGTTAAGCTATTGATAGAACGAGGTGTGAGTCTAGTCTTAAAAAAAACTCTGCCACTAAATTTGAGGTATATAGTTGAATGATAGGCTCCCCGTATCGTGTCCACGGAAATGTCTGGACACGGTCCACAAACGGATAGTGTGCGCCTTGGAGATGCATGCACACCGAGGATACGCACAGATATCTGCCACTCTGTCCGTGTAGTACATCGTGCGTAGTAGTACTAGTATAGTACCCTGTGCCGTACGTACGAAAATTCAAAATTTAAAAAACCGGAGCGGGCAGGCGAAAGCAAACGGGCGAATCAACTTGTGATTGAGTTGGTTAGGTGGACAGTGGTATCCCCAACCCACCAGGGTTCAAATCCTGGTGCTCGCATTATTCCTGGATTTATTTCAGAATTTCCGGCGATGCGCTTTCAGTGGGAGGAGACGTTCCCGTCGACGACGAGGCGCCTACGGTGACTTCGTAAATCTTAACTGCATGTACAATGATTGATAAGATAGTCTTATCTTAAATCTTGCATGTGATTTAGAGATGACAACAAAATTTTTCTACAATGAGTCATCTCTTAGTCTTATCTTCAATAACTAGCAATTCCTAAAAATGTGGTGAGACATATTGTGCTAAGAGATCACCTCTTGTCTTCTCTTAAATAAGAGAAGACAAACCTTTTCTTATGAGTTCTTTCTCCTCCACCTCATCATCTATCCTACGTGGCACTCCTAAGATAGCACCATTGTACATGCCCTAAGATGATATGCCGGCTCAGTCTCTCGGAGGTGCTCATAGGGATAGGGTGTACGTGTGTGTGTTCATAGGGGTGAGTGTATGCGCGTGTATATGAGCGCTTGTGTCTGTACTGATGCTAAAAAAAAAAGGCGAAAGCAAACGGGCCCGGACTGCCAGCGAGACCCACATCTTGCGCAATCGCGAACGGTTGCCGCGCCGCCTTCCTTCACTTTCCCCGTCCAGCCAGGCCGGCCCCGCTGCCGAACTCGCCGTGCGTGCTCTGCTCCTTCCCACTCTGTTCCATCCCTCCCTCCCGGCGGTAGAACCGAGACCCACAGCCGGCGGCCGTGAGCCACGACCGATCCAATCCACCCACGGTGGAGCCAGCAGCATTGCGTTCCTCGGGTCGGGGTTTGTCAGAGTTCTCGCGGATGGGGCCGGCGCCGCGGGAGGTGGTGGTGATCAGCAGCTCCGACGAGGAGGAGGAGGTGCTCTCCGGTAGGTCGGCTCGCTCGCCCGTCCCCCTGGGATGGGCCGCGAAGCTCGGGGACTCGGCGGTGCCAGCACCGCGGAGGCATAAAGGTAGGTCCCGTGCCGTTCGCGCCGGCAACGACGGCGACTGCGAGGGTGATGACTGCGTAGTTCTGGACGGCGACCCGGATAAGCCGGTTGCGGTTGCGGGTGCGAAGGGGAGGAGTAGGGGGGATGGCCTGCCGGGCGAGGTGGAGATCGTTGCGGTGAAAGGCGAGGTGTGTATAACAGTATAAGTGTATTGGCTTGTTCCCTTTCATTTTGATCCTTACAAGAGCATCTGCTTGCATTTGGTGGGTAGCATACAAGCTGTAACTTGTTATGTTGAAGGCTGCGTGAAGAGATGATCAGACTGCTGATTTCATCGGTCATTTGTATTTGTTGCTTTAGAATCGATTGGGAATTTTGGTTACAGCTGAAAACTTTGTCAAATCCGTCAAAGTTGGGACTCAGATACCATCTGATTCAAATAACACAATTTTCGTGAAATTTGTGGCTTTAGAATCGATTGGAAATTTGGTTTACAGCTAAGAACATACTTTCTGATTCAAACAATATCTGATTCGTTGAAGTTGCATCATAACATACTTGTTGATTCAAATATCATAATTTTTCATCGAAGGTTCATAATTGGGTTTTCCAAAAATTAGACTATTCAAGTTGCAAATACTCCCTCCGTCCAAAAAAGCTTGTCCCTAAATGGATGTATCTAACACCAAATTAGTGCTAGATACATCCATTTGATGGACAAGCTTGAGACAAGCTTTCTCGGACCGAGGGAGTAGGAAATAAATTGTCTGATCAAGCACATAATATGGTTCCTTGACTACCTGTCCTTACTGTCTATGAATCTCTGCGGTTTCAGTTCATGTTGTATTCGACAGACATGAGGAATTAGAGCTTTTCTGAAGGAATTATACTACACCAGTTTACCTGTGGTAGCATTCCTTTATCAGTCCAATTACAGTTACATTTACATGCTATGCTTCTGCAGATAGCATGCAAGGACTTCCCTCACTTGCGCCATTCATGTTCCGAGTTGCCCTTCAGCACCACTTCTCACACAAAGCATTGCAGCATGGTAAGTAGCAAGCATTTTTACTCCATGTCCTTGATTCTGTTCGCAATATGGTTACAAAGATTATCGTAGCAGAGTAGACAGTTGAGCCTCCACAATGTGATTAAATTACTGTTTTCCAAATGCAGTGCTACTGTTTTGTATGTGATGCTCCAGCTCCATGCAAGTACTGGGGCAAAGGGCTCTTGAATGATGATCATTGCCATGCCACTGACAAGGAAACAAAGTGGAAAATACTGAGGCAGGCATTTAAGTGCAAAAGTGTGCCAGCATCTTATCCGGAGGAACGCCTGAATGTTGTGTACCAAACAACGCCATCCCCAAGACAGCAGGAATATTACGAGGAATACACACCAGAGGGGTACTCCGAGACGGACGAGGAGGCCACGGTGTGCATTGGGAACCTACCGTATGACATTGACGAGAAGGACCTTGTCCTGCTCTTCAAGGATGTCGGCATTGTCGTGTTCTCTGAGGTGAGCATTCTTAGCTCTTCATTGTCCTTGCCCGGTAACCGATATATGAAAATAGTGCCTCATATTCCTGATTCATGAGTAGTGTATGCACGACTAAATATGGTCCTGCAACTACTGGTAGCAAGACACGCAGTTCTGTACTCCCCCTGTTGTTATTGGTCATGTACATTGTTGAAATCTATAGGGTGAAGCTGCTGGAATCTAATAGTAATTGGCTGCTTTGTGAGCTTGTGTGATATCTTTATGTTGCAGATCTACCTGTATGATCTTGTTTCGACCGATGTTTGTGCTGTGTGGATATGCGGGTTGATTGCAAGATCGTTACGTATTCATTTCTAGCCACTTGGTTTGGTCATTATACTCTTTCATTTCTAGCTTCTTAATAAACTCTCAAATAATTGTCTCATCAGTGTTATTGATAGGCGGTTAGACAATAAAGTTATTAAGACATGTATGGGTTTTCTTTGTTCTGAACCACAGTTTCTACTTTGTGTCTGTGCAGATCATTTATGACAGGGAAACAGGCGAGAGCCGTGGATATGGGTTTGTCACCATGAGTACTGCTGAGGAGGCCAAGAAGGCTGTGGAGATGTACAATCGCCGTGTGAGTATGTTTTATAAATGGTAACTTGGTGCGGCTACTCTCCTCAAGTTAAAAAGGGGCCTATTCTTTTGTCGTAGCTGCAGCTCATGTGCTCATAGTTGAGCAAGCATATGATTGCAGTATGGCTGGAATGTCTTCCCCTGTTTGCATTTGCACACCTTTCATGTAATAGGATCCAGTGGTGATGTGTTGTGGTACTGGTTTCTGGTTTACATACAAAGTTAATCATTTTCATGACAGTGCCCTTGATTTCTGATTTATGGAACTCCTTAATCTGAAGCCCAACCTAATACATATCCTCATTCTGCCAATTTGTATACTAGATCATGCAATGTGTGACATAATTTTCTTCTTGCGGTTGTTATTACTTCTCGAGGCCAGTGTCACGTGTAATTGCTATGCTTAAGAATGTAGAGAATTTCATGCTTTGCTGACTTACCTTTAATCTGAACATGCAGGAGATGGACGGCAGGCCCCTGACTGTGTACAAGACAGCTGCTACCAGAGGTGCCCGGACAGAAGAAACACCGTCCCCCCATCCCAGTCGACCAGTATCTTCTTCGTTCAAGATCTATGTGGACAATCTTCCCTGGAAAGTGAGCAACTCTAACCTAAAGCAGCTGTTCAGTGACTATGGTGAAGTGGTCGGTGCTAAAGTTGTTTACCACCGCGGAAGAGAAGCCGGGCGCTCCCCGTTCGGTTTCGTCGCGATGGCGACGCGGCAGGAATCGGAGAATGCCATTTGGCACCTTAACAAGCAGGTCAGTCAGGGCATAGTCCGGTTGGTTTCCTGTCATTTGTTGTATGTACAGATGAAGCAGATTTGGTTTTACTAGGACGATCGGCATCGCAGATGTGATGCTAATTTCCAAGCAACATTTTTATTGCCCCAATGGAGTAATATGTCGTTGACACATTTTTCATGTTTTGATTTTGATGTCCGCAGGTTTGGTGGGGCCGCAAACTGCGAGTGCGAGTCGCAAGAGAGGAAGAGAGGAAGGTGAAAGTGGTCTAGATTCAGAGCCTCCATCAGCTTTCTTGCCATGCTTCTCTTTTTGCATTCACTGTTACTACCCCTGTAACAGACGAGTAGAAATAATAAGCAATTAGGCTTGGTTTCAGACGATTGGTATTTCAAAAAATATCTGTAATTTTAATCATCTTGGTTGCTGTATTCACTGCTAAAACAAAGTCCGCTACCTGTCCTTGCGTAAATCCGCCGGTGAGGGCTTGGAATAATTTTTCTCATTGCCTCATCTGGCTGTAAAAACTACAGAATAAGAAGATGCATATGTTCACAAAAGACGTCCTTTGAGGCAGTCCTCTTATGCTCGCATTTGAGCTCAGTTCTACTTCGGTTCGATGATCATAGCAGCCTTCGGCCAACAAGGGAAACAGCTCCTAAATTGAATTTGAAACCTCCAAATTTATCCATCGCAGCTTCTCATGCGTCACATGCTGCATAAGTTTCAGAAAAATTGGCCTGCTTTCCAGTCTGACCAGGAAAAACCCTGTCCCTGGTCACAAGCATGCGTAGCAGCACGTATACACACATTTTGTAAACAGATTTAACGGATTCAACATCTATAACACAACAGCTCTATACATATTGAGTAAATAGGACATTTGTCCCTTAACTCTCTCTGACACAAAAACGCAATATACGGACTTCAGGGTAAACGACACTACAGGCACGTACTTTACAACAGAGCAGTCTTTGACTCTTCAGTTCAGACTTTTTGTATGAGTACAGGCGAGCCAGGCCACTCCAGATCTATTGAGGCCCATCGGTGATTCTTCTCATCAAGCTGGCCAAAAAGTATAATGGAATAACTAGCTAGATTAGGGTTTCTAACTCCAGATACATCCCTGGGGCCTGGAGGAACTACTCTTGAAGCTCCTCAGCCCTCGCTATGTACCTTACACTTGCGGCATGATTCACAGATTTGATCCCACAATATACGCTCTCAATGCAAGAGCTCAAGACATTGCCAGATGCTTTTCTGCTTTGGATGGTGGTGTCGATAGCGGAATATCATACGATGTGCGGAAACGAACGCCGTCGCCTATGTTCCTCGATACAGGGCAGAACCAGCATAGCATGTTGGGGCCTAGGACCTGTCATAGGGGAAAGAGTTGAGAAAACTGATGCCCCATGGTTCCTGTTATACTTTTAAAAGATAAATTTACATATTAAGAAGCATTCTGAACTGGCGTTTAGTAAGAAAAAACCAAGTCCATATTTTAGGAACGCGCGAGCATGCCCCCACTATCAAGTGTGTCCACTTGCACATTTCGAAAAAGATTGAAATATTCATAGTTATGTACTGTATGAGAATATTAGCAGTACCAAAAAATTGTGCAAAAATATGCATATTCCACACTAAATAAAAGGTTAATAATATTCGCAAAAAAAAGGTTAATATGAAAAATTCCATATAAACCATGCTGGACATAAGAGATAGCAAGATGTAATAGTGGTCTGAATTTTTCTTGCCAAATTTGCAGATATAAATGGTGTCTTTATTTTTGTTAACTTTTTTTTTCTGGAATACTGCATTTACACCGTTTGAATGGACAGGTAGAAAGCGCAGTCATGGACTTAGAGAGGCTATTAACAAAGTTACTGACAAGGCATTTGCACCATTGCATGGTAAACATACTTGAGTGCTGAAGTGTTTGCGGTATGTGTAAAAGAGAAGTGATGGAAAGAGTTCTTACCGAAACAATATTATGATAGACACCGAGATCATATGGATGATGGTAAAGATTTCCAGCCTTTTCTGCCAACCACATTGCCCTAACTCCTTCATGGTACTGCAAACCATAGCTACCATTATAGATAGGCAAACAATTAAGTCCTCAAAGCGAAGGGATCCTATTTTTCAAACCTCAATAGTAGTCTTATTATGTAAGATGAGGTAAACATGCCAGACCAAGAGGATAGACAACGCCAAAGTCATTACACCCACAAAGACGCCACAAATAACCTGCACATTTTTTACATTCTTGTGTTAGTTATCTAGAAGAATGTTTTATCTGCCAGCATTTTATATGCTGAAAACTGAAATGACTTTTTCAATTCACTTACTAACGATTTTCTTGGAGAATCAATTCCTGATTGTTCATCTGTAGGCACACTATGCACTACGCCTCCAATCATCAGAGCCTGACATAAATTTGAATCTTCTCATGGTCAATCACAACACAAGCATACTCACTAAAGTAAATCAAGGATATTAAAGTACCAAAGAATAGAAGCTTGCGGTTGCAGCATACAACACAAAGACGAGGAAAATTTTGTAATTCTCATGCCCAACACAATTGTTAATCCAAATACAGTGGTGATCCTGCATAAAAAATTAGCACAAATGCGAATAAGAGCCACGCAATAGAAAAGTGCCACACGAATCATAGTCAATAATCAGCACCATTTTCAGAATACATCTCTTGCAGACACGACAATGATGCGCGCGAGGAGGTTTATAATGAGAACACTTCTGGCAGTATCTCAAATCACCACCCTGCAATGACAACATGGAGGCTGATAAGATATTATTAATAAGAATTAAATACAGACAACAAGGTAAGTTGTATCCTACTGTACATCAGCAAACACTCACATGGCTTTCACTACACAGCAATGAACATCTATTTCGGTAACATAGATTAAGCTTGCCAAATTAACTGCAGGTAATATGTATGCGCATACAAGTCCACCCATACATCATTAAGCACTCCATGGAAGACTGGGCCTATAGTTTATGTTAAGATATATGTATTATCGAATAAGTAACAAAAGTAATCTGTATGAGATTCAGGTATATCAAACTTTGTGCATTCTTGTCCCACCCTTCAGTTGAAAATGGCTCCTTTTATTCATCAATCAAATATTAACTATTGCAGTCAGGGACCCATGTTGGGTCAGGAGTATACCAGACGTACACACAGAAGTTTTGGCAAAAGATAGGTATTTTATTTTCTTATTTTTAGAAATAGGAGGGCCTCCATTTTCCATTATGGGAAACCCCGAGAAGTTCTTACAGACTAGAAGTTCTGTGCAGCAGAAAGCTAACACAAAAAGCTTGCTATATAAACATAAAAAACGGAAAATCCCTCTTGGTGACGAAGCACACAGAAAAGGTGCACCATCCAATGCTCCAACCCATAAGACCAGTCCGAACAAGGCACTGACAGCAACAGCTTGAAGCAAGCAAAAGAACCACATCTCAGTAAAATGTGCACATCTTAATATTTATACAGATCAACAATAGAGATAAAGAGTTTGTTGAGTAAAGCCGTTTGTTGACAACAGTAGTCTGTAAAGTCCTTGCGACGCAGATCGCAAGATACAGAAGCAAGGCAAAAAATACAGCGGAACAGCAGAGTTGAGAGGGAAGAGAGAGCAACTAAGGAAAAAAACAAATTTCTCTTTCATTTCTTGAGAGCAAAGACAACAGGAGTTATATATCCTTCCCTTACGATTCATATCCACCTGCTAAATAATCGGATATAACACACGCCACTACAGGTCACACGAAACACAAACATCAGCAAATTGTTAACCTCTGCTACTACCGACACCCACTTGTTCTTCGGGTTTGTCATTGGCGGTACTGGTGCCGGTCATGACATAAGCATAAATAAAATCCAAGCTGACCCATTGGTAGGACGCACAACTAACAACTGGCAGCTGTCGCAGCATTGGTTCATGTTTTTGATCAGTTGCGTCACCTTTGCGCTTGAAAATGGAAAAAAAAATCTATGCTTATTCTTTCACTTTGTTTTTTAGTATGTTGTTCCCCTTTATGATGAATGAACTTTTATATCCTTCTGACATCCTTCAAGAAATTGGTAGCGGTTCATTGTCGGCATGCTGTGTTTTTTCCTTTTGGTGCGGAACAACACAGGCTTCTTAAAATGGTGCTACTGCTAACACTAATTATTTCCATAGCTATAGTTAGAGCTGAGACTTGTATTATACTAATAGACTGTGATAAATAAGCTAAAAATAGACCAGGGGTTTAATGATATAATGACTGCTGTGTTACATTTAGTGAGTGTGAATTCTTTGTGCAAGTTAAGGATGGTGAGTGGTACACCATGCCATCATTACCTTGCTTGCCACTACAGGTCACACGAGACCCAAACGTTGGCAAATGGTTGACGTCTGCCACTAACGACACCCACTTGTTCTTCAGGGTTTGTCGTTGGCGGTACTGGTGCCGGTCATATGACATAATCATAAATAAAATCCAAGCTGACCCACTGGTAGGAGGCAGAACTAACAACTGCAGCAGATGGCGACATTGGTTCAGGATTTTGATCAGTTGCATCACCTTTGCTCTTGAAAATGGGGAACAGAAATCTATGTTTATTCTTTTAGTTTGTTTTTAGTATTGTGCTCCCCTTTATGATGAATGGATTTTTATATCCTTCCGACATCCTTCAAGAAATTGTCAGCGGTTCATTGTCGGCATGCTGTGTTTTCCCTTGTGGTGCGGAACAACGCGGGTTTCTTAAAATTGTGCTAACACTAATTCTTTCCATAGGTATAGTTAGAGCATCTCCGGCTGTTTGGCCCCCCAGCGCACCCGGTGAAGGCCTTTTGGCGTTTGCGCCGGCGGTTTTTCCGGCCTGGGGGCGATCGAGTTTCCAGCCGCGCCCCTAGGTTTCGCCCCCCAAACGCACAAAAATTCGAAGTTATCTTTCCCGCTACCAAAAAACGCCACAAGTTCAGCGATCATCATGCCACAGGTCGGCGATCGAACATAGCCAAAGTCCGGAGATCAAAAGGGTAGGAACCATAGACATGGAGCTCATCAAACGACAGGCTCCTCTGTCGTAGGGCTGGCCAAGGTCGGCGTCGGCATGGGCGTGGGTTCGGCTTCAGTGCTCGAGCTCGGCGTCGGCGTTGACATAGTCGTGGGCGTAGGGGCGGTGGTCGCCGCCGGTCCCAACATCTGGTTCAAGATGAGGCCGCGCTCTGCCAGGTACCACACCTTCACCTGCTCGTCCATCGTCGACATGTCTGCCCCCATCAAGAATGCTAGGTCGGTGTTACTCTTCTTCGCGGCGACGTTGGTCTTGAGAAGGTCGAGCTTGACGTCCTGCTTCGTCATCAACGCCGACCACCTCACACCGGATTTCTCCTCCCTCTTGGTGGCGTTGCTCTTGGCGTCGGCGATGCACTGCTCGATAGGCGAGGGGGCGCATACTTCTTCGGCGGCATGGCGGGCGGATCTGGGGAGAATGGCAGGAGCAGCGGGTGAGAAGGGGGGAGGCACTGGGGAAATGGAGGGAAAGGGGGAAAACAGCGGGAAATCGGCCGGTGTCGCCGACAGCGCGGGCCCATGCTCCTTTTCGCTTTAGCTGGTGCCCCCCC
>NC_057800.1:609839121-609854290 GCF_018294505.1 Triticum aestivum
GGCGAGTGGAGACGCTCTTAGAGCTGAAGACTTAAACCCTCTGTTCACTAATGTATGACATTTTGGCAGTTTAAATTGAACTACCAAAATGTCCTACATTTGTGAACAGAGTATGTTATACGGAGTAATAAACTGTGTGATAGATAAGCTAAAAACAGAACAGGGGTTTAATGATATAAACACTGATGTGTTACATTTGGTCACTATGAATTCTTTGTGCAAGTTAAAGATGGTGAGTGGTGACACCATGCCATCATATCTTGCTTGCCATGTCAAATTGTAGTTTTTATTGATTACTATTTTTTTTTCTTATAAACTATATGGCATCGTGTAAACAGTTTGTACTTTCATTTTCTGTTTTGTGGACTTCCTTGTTTTAGGTTGCAAAGTACTCCATCCTGAAATCCTGCAACCGTCACTAAGTACAGTGTGTCAGTGTGCAAGGATACAGAGCAGGACACTCGTCAGACCCATCTTGGACTTGGACATCCACCAGTCCACCTCCCACTGAGATATTGCCAAGATTGACTGATTGAGCTAAAAATGGCAAAGCAGCCTTCCGCTTCAAAGATCCAAACCCCACAGACGGAATAACCAGCTCACTGAATCTTGCTTCCAGGTAATGTTCTACCACATCTAAATCCAAGACCCCAAATGTCTGAGGCCTAATTCGGCAACCGGGACACAGGAGCCACCGGAGAGATCCCATCTTCGAAGCGGGATCTGGGTGTGGTGCCGGTGCGGGAAGAGGGAGGCTGGCGGCCGGTCATACCTTGCGCTTGATCTCATGGAGGGGGGTCTCCGTGTCCTCGACGTCGGGCACGAAGGCGGGCGGCACGCGGCCCGGGTCGCGCGTGACGACGAGGCCGTAGGCGGCGACGCAGGCGAGCGCGAGCGCGGTGTAGGCCGCGACGTTGGCGACCCCCGCCGCCGTGGCGAGCCCCAGCCACGCGGGGATCGCGAGGAACACCGCGGTGTAGTAGACGTACCCGATCGCGGCGAACACCGAGATTATCGGCAGCGTGACGTACCCCGGCCGCCCCGCCATCCGAGCAGCCTGGCCGCGGGGGAGCCGAGAGCGGCGCCGCGCAGCGAGCTAACCGAAGCAAAGCAAGCAGCTTGCTGGCGTCTGACGGGGAAAAGGGCGTGCCGGGTCGGTGTGGGTGCGATGTGATGGTGGCAGGCGGTATAGCGGCGAGTGAGACGCGGGCTGCGGTTGGTAGGCAGGTGGACGTCCGGAGCGCCGTGCGGTCCATGTGGTTGCCGGGGAGGCGTCCGGGTTTGGCTCGCGTAGCCGTCACGGCTGCGGCCTTTGCAGGTCAGAGTTAAATCATCCTAAACGATGAGTGTCACATGTGAGATGTATGGTATTTTGGTTTTGATGTTTTTGATGAAAATTTCAGTCACGTAACGATGACAATTTTCAGTGACATACGGCAAGTTTCTATTAGAAATAAATTGACCCACGAAAGTTGTCATGTTTGACAACTAAAGTTGTCATCCTCGTGTCACTAAACTTACTGTTAAAAATGTTCGAAGTTGTCATATGCTTGTACCTTACGTGTGCCACTTATGAGGGCCCCCATGTATTTGAGGAGCACATTTCCTCCGTTCTTGAGCGCTCGGCCAAGGTCATTTTGATTGCCTTTTTTAGGGGTTTTGATTGCCCTTCTGACCGATGAAGTTTGAATGTCAAAACTATGTTCTACTCTCTTCATTCCAAATTACTTGTCGTGGTATTAGTTCAAAGGAGTATAATATAGTGCCTATAGAATTTTAGAAAGGTCAAAATTTACAAACTTTGACTAATGGTTGTTGAGAAAAACATTTACATTTAGAATACTAAATACACATCATCAGATAGGTCTCTTTCATATTGTACTTCCTCTGTTTCTAAATATAAGTAATTTTAGATATTTCAATAGGGACTACATTCGGAGTAAAATGAGTGGATCTACATTCTAAAATATGTCTACATACATTCGTATATAATTTGTATTAGAATATCTAAAAAAGACTTATATTTATGAACGGAGGGAGTATATATATTTGGTTTTGTAGGTATAAGGGCATCTTTGAGTTCAAAAAAAGGGCATCTCCCACGTTGGCCCACAAATTCCCTCCCGCATTTGTCCGTGGACAGGGGGGTCGGTTCGCAGACACGAGTGCAGGAGGCAGCCATCCAATGCTATCATGCATATGTCAATCAACAAAGTGCAATTTCAAATTCAAATAAAAGTCCGATTCATAGCGCGCGCCGGATCACGCCAGTGTCGGTTCACATGCCCGATCACAACCGAAAAGAGGCAAGTATACTTTAAGTTTTGACATGTCCGACCAGAAAAGAATATAAGTCTGGTGCCCTGGTGGACCGGCAATCCGAGCCTCCTCCGCGCTCAAGCTGTCGTCGCCATCGGGTATGCAACCTTCGCCTTCGCCTCCTTCGACGCCGCCTCCTCCTACTCCTTACCCGCTGCCTCCAACTCAACTTTCTGTCGATGCAGCATCTTGAAGCAGATGGCTTGCACGATCATTCTTGTGTCGGCGTCCAAATACTCCACTTTCGAGGACAGCATCTTGGCTTCCTCCGCACCGGTTGCGATCTTCACCTTCTATTCTTCGAGCATCGCCTTCCTCTCCTCGAGCATGGCCTTCTTCTCTTTGAGGCCATCTTCTCTTCGAGCGCTAGCTTCTTCTCGACCGCCTCCATCAACAGTTTGAACCTCTTCGCCTTCTTCTCCTCCTTGATGTCAGAGCGCTTGACGTATGCCTCCTCCTTGGACAAGATGTCCTCAAACCACTCTGTCATCTTGACCACCACACCTTCTCACTTCACCCTCCCCCCTATTTCTTTCCCTGAAACCCTCTTCTAACCTTCTTGGGTGGTTCTTTTGTTGGGTCAGTTGGGTCACAAGTTTCTTTCTCGATGGCTTGGGCAGCAGTCTAGGCTATGAATAGGTTCCACTTCTGACGGAACAATGAATACCAGGTGACAGGGTCCTATACTAGGGGTGGCTAATGCCAAGGAGCCCAGCCTCATTGACTACAAGGGGGCCAATGGGCCCACAGTGTGGCGCTAACCCTAGGAGGCCTGATGACCTTATTGATGCCCAAGACTAGAGGGCAGCGGGGCCCCAGATCGCATCCAACATGTAAACCCTAGGACCTCTAGTCTAGGGTTCCTCTTGATCATCTATCTTCAAATAGGATAACTCTCTGTAGCAACATCATATACCATTGTAATCCCTCCACTACAAAAAGAACACTTCTGTGATGATACGTGTTTGTCACGGTAGGTCACGTTTTCTGTCATACATGTACATCCATGACGATTTTATGACAGAATCAAGATAGTCATACATGTGATGTCGTAGAAGTGTTCCATGACAATGCCAAAATTATCATCACGGAAGTGTCCACTTCCATGACGATAAAATGGCGCGTCATGGAAGCGCTTTCGTCAAGGGTAACTGACACGTGGCATCCACCGTAACGGATCGTCGTTAAGCTATCGGGTTCCGATTTGGATCTGATAACCCGTTAACAGCCCGGACCAATGGGGATTTTCCACGTGTAAAATTCTCAATTGCCAGAGGAACCATGTGTCGGCTCACCGTTGGGACAGATGTCATCCACTCATTGGACAGGAGGCGCCTATGATACGTCGACATGTGGCATGGCCAAACAGAGGCCCATTCAGGTGAAAAGGCCGGCCCGTTTGACTTGGTCAGAAGGTAGCGGGTCGGCCCATGGAAAGCCTGTTAACGGCCTGTTCGCATATAGCCCATTTACAGCCCGCTAACTCAAGGCCCGTTATGGCCTATCCGAATTGGGCCCAGTAACGTCATCTGGGTCGTCCAATATGATTCCAGCCGGTTGTAACTTCCGGCCCATGTATGGCCCATGATGTCTTTCGACCCATATGAGGCCCTTTGTAACTCTGGGCCCATTAAAGGCCCGTGGTGTAAGTGGCCCATAATGAACAGTGTAACGCTTTACACCCATTAACGACCCATTATTCCGTTGGGCCGTTTCCAGCCCATGTTACGTTTTGGCCTTCTAAGGGCTCATTTATTCTTGGGCTCATTTCCAGCATTCGGTTACTTACGGTCCATTACTGGCATGTTTTGCTTGTGGGCCAAATTCAGCCTGTGGTTATAGTTGGCCCGTTTGTAGCCCGTTAACCCGTTTGGGCTGTTTTCATAGCGTCATCAAATTTGGCCCATTAAATACCCATGGCGCCTGTCAAATTAAGCCCATTATACATTTCGGCCTATTAACGGCCCGTTATGGTCAGGCCATAAACATACGATTTCCACTCTAACCCGTTTACGTCCCATTTTGCGGACAGTAATTGGTCAATGAATAGTATGGCCCATGTTTAGCCAATGGATCATACGACCCGTAGAAGGCCCATTGATTATACGGCCCGTCAAGGGCCCATGGATCCTATGGCCCGTAGGAGGCCCATGGTCACTATAGCAGATAGCAGGACCATGGTTACAACGGTCCGTATGTTGCCCATGGTTATTGTGGCCTAGTTATAAAAAAATAGGTTATTGTGGCCACTAGAAAAACACGGAAAAAGAACTGCATTGACTACAGGCAAACAACTAAACAAGACAATAAGGAAATAAATAAGCAAAACACTAACGCTAGGCTATTATGGCTATTACACATATTACATCCACTGGGCATCAAAGTTCGCCACCAGTGCAAATATAGGGAATAAAGTAGCATATCACATAAACTGGTTGTCAAAGTTGGCGACCAGTGCAAATAAATGTCGCAGCAAAACAAGTCCAGAATTGAAACCACTTTAGAAGAGCTCAAGAAACAATATCCTGGGTACCCAACATGCTGGCAAGATGCTTAGCAAGCTTATTAACTTTCTCTTGTCTGGCACTTAAATCCTCCAGCACTTGCTGTTGCACCAGAAAGTATGCATCTGAATTCTGCACGGACTCCCTCAGTCCTTCGGCTTCGTTTACCAGCACATCGATGTCTTTCAACTTTAAGTTGAGACTCAAGAAGATGAACTGATTCAGGCAGCGAGTTCGAAGAGCTTGTGCTAGCAGTAGTGGCCAGTAACTCGAACACTACATCAATACAGGACTTTGGGGTTGTCTCACTGTCGTCAAGATAGTTTTTATCAGCTTTCTTGGAGACCAACAGGGATGTCTCACTATCTTGAACCTTATCTGCATTACTTCCTTTAGCATTGAATAACAGGGTACTCTTCTCCAATATTTTGTCTGCATTCTAAAAGAGAAACAAGTAGACACATCACAGGTTTACCATGTTGTATATGAAACTCATTTTGGTAAATCAGTTCAGTAGTAAAGTGGACATGATAATAGCATGAAACAAACATATATTTGTGTACCATGGTCACTGTATGGTCTATACCATTCTAGTTTCTGTTGCCAAATCAAGATGAGACAATGTCCAAATAATACCCGTTTAAGACAAAGCAGCATAGACAGAATATAAGTGTGGGAAACTACACAACAATAACAACACTTGTAATGTGCATGACATGAGAACATAATTGTTTATTCAATTGAAACTGAAATCAACATAGAGCAAGTTACAACAGCAAACTAGTTAAAGAAATGGGTTTAAAACGTACCTGTTGCGCCATTGGAGTTTCAATTCCATCCTTCAAATTTGAAAATAGTTGGTATGAGTAAATACAGTGATGCAAAAGCAAAGGAGTATGAGCCATAGCTACAAAACCTGACCTGAGAACAATTCTTCTTCTGCTTTAAGCGTTGAGTTGGGGTTCAGAGTCGTGGTCCTTGTGCTTTGGGCACTGTAGTTTGATGACCCACAAGTATTGTAGCGACCCGACCCGAATGGATTAAGTCTCTGTGCTTAAGTGTCATCCCTGGATCGGTATGCTGACACACACAGTACTCGGGGATTTATTATAGAGGTAAATCACATGTGTAAAGTAACGTAAATACTATAACCTCAATCCAAACAGCGGAAGTAACAAGGTTGTGGATTCCCATCAACACCAACGGCAAAGTTGAGTGTAGAAATCATAACCCTAACGTATCACTTACTCGTCGTAAGAAATCCTGCAACATGAGACGCTGCAGCCACAGAGGGTCAGTACATTGAATGTACTGGCAAATTCACACCATAGAGAATGATGAACAATGGTTATCACTACATGCATATATGGCTGGTGGAAAAGCTCTATGGTTATATGTTTTTGCGAAAAGCCAATTTTTCCCTACTGCAAAGGAATAAATTTTATTTAACTATCATGGTGGTTGTTGAACATTGAGAATGGTTGACAGCATTCTCAATCCCAATTAAGTAACATCATTAAACCCAACAAAATTAATTTAAAGTAACATGATGAGATTCACATGATAATCCAGGTACTAGATACTCAAGATGTCCATAACCGGGGACACGACTAATCATGATTAGTTTATACACTCTATAGAGGTTTGCGCACTTTTCCCCACAAGACTCGATCGCCTCCGTTTGGTTTCTCGCACTACATGGTTTTTGAGAAGACGGATGACCGAGACATAGTCTTTCAGAAGCGCTAGCACCTTACGATGGATAGACCGTTACACCTACTTTCCCCTACATCTGCTAGTCTACCCTATAAGAGTTCGCACGACTTAATCAACTATGCTAGAGACCATAATAGCTTGTGGCTGCACACGGAAGTTTCTAGTGTGAAAAATCTCATGATCCCTTTGAGCCTGGGTGGCAGTCCAAAAAAAACAGGCAATCCTGGTCTACCCAGGTGCCTAGAGAGGCAATCCTGGAATACCCAGGTACCTCAATCCACCAGATGTGTGTTTATGTTGCCACCTTAAGTAAACCATTAATTAACAATCTCACATCTGTCATGAATACTCTCAAAACCCAATCCACGTCTACGAGCATAGCATGGCAATGTAAGCATAACGTAATAGTAACTCCCAAGGGTTTGATAATAAACAGGTAATAGGTTCTACCTCTACTTCCCATCCCACAATTTAATTAGATCCTAATCATGCAATGTTGGAGGTTTGATCTAATGCAATAAAAACTGGGTATGAAAGAGGTATGATCAAAGTGTGAACTTGCCTGCAATGTTGATGAAGATGATTCGCACTCATAACTCTTGATAGTTCTACTCTTCACACTCCGGTCAAATCTATCGTAAGCAAGCAATAGTAACCACACATAAGCAATCACTCAAAAGATCAGAAAGATCGAAGAAGACAATTCAGAAAACATCAAAACCAAGCAAATAACTCTTGCACATAAAACAATTTCTAACAGTACCAAAATTATATGAATTTGGCCTTATCAGAAAGTTTAGGTCAAGAGCTTTGATTTGCAAAAAGAATCAACTCAAACGGAGCTACGAAACTCAAGTTATGATCAAACGAAGTTTGAATACAAATCTGATCTAATTCAAATTTTAAACTTTTCAAAAACATGTTTAAGTTGTTTATCTGGATAGAGGAGATCATAACGAAGATGTGGGCGTTGGTTTCGTTGGATTTGGACAACTGAGTAAAAAGTTGTAGCCGTTTGAAGTACAGGGACTAATCTATGAAGAAAATTTATCACGAATAGGTCCCTGACGTAAATAAACAGAAAAAAGAAAAAAAAATCTAAATAGCGAACGTTCTCTACCGAACACTACCGAACGAAATCGTTCGCTAGAGAACCCTAACTAATGAACGTCCATTGAATAAACCTAACTAAAAAGAAAACCGATCTAACCTAATAAACCGAGCTAAACTGAGAAAACCAGAAAAAACCAACGGTTTATACCGGTCGGCGGAGATCGAGCGGTTTTTGGTGAGAAAACCGGCGGCGGTGGCGGTTTGGATCGGCGGGCTTCGGCGAGGCGGTTGCACGGCGGTGGTGGCTGCGGGCGGCGGAGCGCGGTAGCGGCGAGGCGAGAAGGCGGCGGCGCGGCTCGGTGTGGCGACGGCGGAGCGACGCGGGCAGCAGCAGCGGGCTGCGATGTGCTAGGCGGTGGGGTGGCTCGCTTGCGGCGGCGGCGGCGATCTGCGGGAGGGGCGGCGCGGTGCGGCAGAGAGAGAGAGGCGGGGCCCGGTGTCGCTTTTTAAGGAGGGGAGGGGCCAGAGGAGGCGGCGGCGCAGCGGACTCCGAGGGAGGAGTCCCCGTCGGAGACGGCAGGGACGGCGGTGGGGAGCTGGGCCGCAGCCTGGCGAGATGTTGGGCCGGCCCAGTCGGGGAAAGTTAAAAAAAACATTTCCAGACAAATAAAATAATAACGGCAAAAATAAAAATATTATATAGGCATATAATATATCAAAATTTTGAGAAAAAGATTGTCTACGACATGAACATTTTTATAACTTCAAATAAAATCCACACAAATTGAGATAAATCAAAGAGTGCTACTGGTCTATTAAAATCCAACAAAAATCATTCTAAAAATACCAAAATGATTTCAAATTAATTTTTCTCCAATTTTCTAATGTAGGGAATCATGTTACCCTATTTTCCATGTATTTTATTTTTGGAGAAAAATAATTAAATAAAACTCAAATAAATCCAAATTGAAAATTAATTCCAAAAGGACTTTGAAATTGATCCTTTGAAACTCCCAACTCATATTTCATATAATTTGAAGAAGTCATTTTATCTTCGCTCGTGAAAATCATTGAGTCGCATAAAGTTTCAGAATTGGAAATATTCTCAAATGAAATTCAAATATTTTCAACACCCCTTGTCATTTAAATAAATGGAAGAATTTATGTCATCTTCTCTCTAGGGTTTCATGGTGAAAAGAATTTGAATTCCCGGAGATCATAAATGCAAAATGAAAGTTTGGGAAAGTCCTTTTATTCCCTCTCATTTAACTTTCAAAAAGCTTCGCATTTCACTCAATCAATCACACAACAATCAAACAATCAATCAATCTATATATTTATTATAACATTCCAAAATTTAGAATTTTGGGATGTTACAAACCTACTACCCTTAAAATGAATCTCGTCCTCGAGATTCGGAGAGGCTAGCAAGAAATAGGTTAGGTTCGGGGTCTCTTCAAAATTTCATCAATCGTCTCCGGGGTCTGGGGTGCTACCACCCTTAGAAGCATGGTTACGGGTCCATCTAAACTCATATACTCCATTTTTATTGTTAACAGTGTCGGTCTTCTTGGATCTTCAGGATAATTCCTTATCCGGGCTCTTCCGGTAGTGGCATAACCTTTTCCTCAATTCTTTTGTCATTTCATCTTGGTAAGGTTATTCCGAGATTGGGTCTTCTTAGCTGACGGGTCTGGCGCCAAAACTAAACAACTATCGATATCTCATGATGGTCAACAATTTATGGTTTCTCCTGCAGGAAATGGGTCTGGGTTGAACCTCGCTGTATAACCTACGGTTGGCAACAACTGCCGTGTACAAGGGAAAAATACTTACACCATTCTAAGTTTAAACAGGGTTTTGATTGTCGTCTCTTTACTATAGGTAAGTCACTCAGATTTACCATCCCACATAGCAAGGCGAATAATAAGAGTAAGTCGGTATGGTGATCAATCCATCCCGCACCCAAATCATTACCTTGTATATGGTTTAGCGAAGCTCGCATTCTAACACTCAGTCATCCTCACAAGCATTGCAGAATTTCTCTTGTCCATGAACTGCGTTCGGAATAATCCATTGATTCTGCAAGCCAAACAAACATCTATCGTTCCTTCACCACTCTCAGATTTTGCGTAAAGTCCTATAAAATCGTCGATTGATAAAGTCGTAACTCCTTCCAGGGTTTTTCCTTTAGCAAGAGTGTGCTTGCTTCTTGGCAGGTTCTGGGGCCTGTGGGTTATGGCCCATCTCATCACTTGCAAACCTTGAACTCATCATCGGGGCAACGGATCTCTAATCCAACATCCAACTTCCAGCTTCCTAGTATACTAAAATCCATCCAGTTATACTATCTTCCTTCCTTCTGTTGGCACCAAACTAGGACATGATTTCTCAGACTCATCATGGAGTTTCCATTGATCCATATTTCCGACATCATACCTCTTTTATGTCCAATATTAATTTATCTCTTCATCCTCGTGGGATATCCCACATACCGAGATAAAAACTTATACTTATGGAGTCCATATTCCACTTCGTGGAACATCATTATCCTTTCCAGGGTCAAGCGTCCTTACAGGGGAATATTGGCCATCTCTGCATGGCACTTCTTCAACTGGGAAACGTGAAACACATCTTGAACTCCTGACAGTCCTTCGGGTGACTCCAACTTGTTGGCCACTTCTCCCATACGCTCCAAGAGTCGGTATGGTCCTGCAAATCTCGGGGCTAACTTTCCCTTAACTCCAATTCGTTTAACTCCTCGCAGAGGGGCACACGAAGACATGCTCTTTCTCCAATTTCATAGCCTTCCTCCTTGAGTTTTTGAGTCTGCATAACTCTTCTGCCTGGACTGAGCTACCTTCAGTCTATCTTGAATCAACTTAACATTCTCTTCTGACTCCTTGATCACATTTGGTCCAAACAACTGACGGTCTCCAACTTCATCCCACATACTCTTGGGGTATCGCACATATTGAGACAAAACTCGTATTTATTTTGTTCGAAATCCACTCAGTGGAGTATCCTTATCTTTTTCATGGGTCAACGGTTCTTACAGGGTACTACCACCCTTAAAATGCACAAAACTTCCATAGACCATATTTCTAATATCCTCAAAAATGGTCAAAATCCTTCTTCATAGAGTAACAACTCATAAAATCCATATCAGTACCAACGATGCTAACTTTATTCATTCTCAAGTGATTACAATCTCTCGCTTTTCCATTACATGTCTCAACTCAACACCTCAATATAAAAGAAAATGTTCTCACTTCTACTACTCCATTTCCTTTGTTGCAACTCACTATCTAGCACAAGTCCTTCTCCTTGGGGCATTCTCTAGCAAAGTGCCCTGCTCCATTACAACTAAAACATATTACTTTTGATTAGTCTCGAGGTTTCCTTTTTGGGCAATTGTTGAGGTAGTGCCCTGACTCCTTGCACCTGTAACAGGTGATATGACTCAGGTCCTTCCTGGAATCCAATCTGCTTCTCTTCCTGAACTTTTCTGTTCCAATAAGGGCTTCTATTTCTTGTGGGTCATATTCTACTTCCTCCGTCAGGAATTCTACTAGATCCCCATTCATACAATTCTGGGAGATGTGTCCTTCTTCTCCACATGAATAGCATGACTTGGTGCAGGGTTTAATTGGTTCTTCTTTGGGTGTGTCCCCAACATCTTCCTTCATCACAGCTTCTTCTAAAATTTCCACGAGGGCTCCTTTCATTACTTCTTTGTTCTGCTGGATGGTTCGTTGTACCATGGGGTAAATGTGACACTGAGCAGGATAGTGGGTAGTCCCTTCACACAAGAAACAAGTAATCTGCCTAGTTGGGCATTCTTCAACTGGGTGACTTCCTTCACAATTAGAGCATTCATCCTTGTGTTCTGTATGGTTGTGTCCGATTTCTCCAAAAAGCTTGCATGCACAATGCTTCTTCATATCATTTTCATAGGGCTTCAACTCCTAAGACACAAACCGAGACTTTGGCAAAGTCAACTTAAATTCTTTCCAAGTGGTTACTCTTTGCCATCCATTGATGGTTTGGTACATCCTCCACCAAGTAGCAGCACCTCTTTCAAAGCACTAAAGAGCATGCTGGGTCATATCATTTCCAACTATAGGGTTATTCTCCATGTGATCCTCCATGTTCTGAATCCATCGGTCCGTCTTAAATTAACTTATCGGTCCAGGAAAACATGAGTTCAGCTCCATTCGTCCTCTATTGGGTCCATGGGTTTGGGGTGAGATAAGAGAGATAGAGAGGGATACACACAATACAAACAATGGTTTTAAAAAGACAGATTTTATTTGTGGCTGTCGGGAAAAGCATCAAACAAATGACAGCTCACAAATGTCGCATCTAACGTAGGTATATAACAGGGGTTTGGTCTTGTAAAGGTCAATAAATCTTCAATGTCTCCAAACTCTTCAAGCCTTGTTCATGCCTCCAATGGCTTCTTCCGATCATGCTTGTCTTCTCAAGTTCTTTTGCCAGATCATCTCTGTTGACGTGAAATCTCTCGTGACATCCTTTAATATTCCGGAGTTGTATTTCAAACTTCTAGGTTTCAACATCCTTGGCATGAACCATGGTCTAGTTCTTGACGAATCTCCGGTTTCTCGAGGTTTTGCTCCTCCAGCTTGGCTACCCTCATCTTCAGGGTCCTGAGTTCCTCATGAAATACTTTCGTGTCAAAATACTGCTTCTTGTAGGTCCATCTTAACTTCTTGATGTAACACTCCAGATCCTGGTGATACACTAGCTAAGGTTAAAACTTCACCTCTTGCTGATAGATGCTCCATCAGCCTTCTACCATCCAATCCTTCCATGCATATGCATGCTTAACTCAGCACGGTGACAATAGCATAAGCGGGCGATAACATCATGGATAACTGTGTTTCTGCTCTTGTCATTTCCATGAGCTATCTCTCCATAGTTGATATCTCCTTCCTTAGGGTTTTCTTTGACAACGAGTTCTCATGCTCCTTGTTTCATTATTTCTCCAATACACCTTGATCTCGGGTATTGACAACTTCCATAGTCTACCAAGTTCCATAAGGGTAGCCTTCCTAGGTCAAAAAAATCTGGGAATTCTTCAGAGCCTTCAAATTCTACTTGTCTTCGGTCTTCAACCGTTGTAGTTTCCATTATTCAGATGCACGGAAAATACTCTTCATTCCGAAGTGGTCTTAGTTGTCTGATATCTTGTACTTCTTGGAGTGGTCTCATCAGTCAAATCTTCGTGTGGTCAAAAGGGGAAAGGGGTATGGTCTCACTAAAGGGAATTTTTGAATAAGCTCAGAAGAGAAGAGAGGTAAAAGATCTTTTTGAAAGGGAAAGTTGTAGAGAAAAATCTTTGCTATGGGCTTGCCAATTTCTAGGGTCACGTCCTATAGTCAACATGTGCTCTGATACCATCTTGTAGCGACTCGACCCGAATGGATCAAGTCTCTGTGCTTAAGTGTCATCCCTGGATCGGTATGCTGACACACACAGTACTCGAGGATTTATAACAGAGGTAAATCACATGTGTAAAGTAACATAAATACTATAACCTCAATCCAAACAGCGGAAGCAACAAGGTTGTGGATTCCCATCAACACCAACGGCAAAGTTGAGTGTAGAAATCATAACCCTAACGTATCACTTACTCGTCGTAAGAAATCCTGCAACATGAGACGCTGCAGCCACAGAGGGTCAGTACATTGAATGTACTGGCAAATTCACACCATAGAGAATGATGAACAATGGTTATCACTACATGCATATATGGCTGGTGGAAAAGCTCTATGGTTATATGTTTTTGCGAAAAGCCAATTTTTCCCTACTGCAAAGGAATAAATTTTATTTAACTATCATGGTGGTTGTTGAACATTGAGAATGGTTGACAGCATTCTCAATCCCAATTAAGTAACATCATTAAACCCAACAAAATTAATTTAAAGTAACATGATGAGATTCACATGATAATCCAGGTACTAGATACTCAAGATGTCCATAACCGGGGACACGGCTAATCATGATTAGTTTATACACTCTGCAGAGGTTTGCGCACTTTTCCCCACAAGACTCGATCGCCTCCGTTTGGTTTCTCGCACTACATGGTGTTTGAGAAGACGGATGACCGATACATAGTCTTTCAGAAGCGCTAGCACCTTACGATGGATAGACCGTTACACCTACTTTCCCCTACATCTGCTAGTCTACCCTGTAAGAGTTCACACGACTTAATCAACTATGCTAGAGCCCATAATAGCTTGTGGCTGCACACGGAAGTTTCTAGTATGAAAAATCTCATGATCCCTTTGAGCCTGGGTGGCGGTCCTTAAAAAAACAGGCAATCCTGGTCTATCCAGGTGCCTAGACAGGCAATCCTGGAATACCCAGGTACCTCAATCTACCCAGATGTGTGTTTAAATTGCCACTTTAAGTAAACCATTAATTAACAATCTCACATCTGTCATGAATACTCTCAAAACCCAATCCACGTCTACGAGCATAGCATGGCAATGTAAGCATAACGTAATAGTAACTCCCAAGGGTTTGATAATAAACAGGTAATAGGTTCTACCTCATCTACTTCCCATCCCACAATTTAATTAGATCCTAATCATGCAATGTTGGAGGTTTGATCTAATGCAATAAAACTGGGTATGAAAGAGGTATGATCAAAGTGTGAACTTGCCTGCAATGTTGATGAAGATGATTCACACTCATAACTCTTGATAGTTCTACTCGTCACACTCTGGTCAAATCTATCGTAAGCAAGCAATAGTAACCACACATAAGCAATCACTCAAAAGATCAGAAAGATCGAAGAAGACAATTCGGAAAACATCAAAACCAAGAAAATAACTCTTGCATATAAAACAATTTCTAACAGTAAGAAAATTATATGAATTTGGCCTTATCAGAAAGTTTAGGTCAAGAGCTTCGATTTGCGAAAAGAATCAACTCAAACGGAGCTACGAAACTCAAGTTATGATCAAACAAAGTTTGAATACAAATCTGATCTAATTCAAATTTTAAACTTTTCAAAAACATGTTTAATTTGTTTACCTGGATAGACGAGATCATAACGAAGACGTGGGCGTTGGTTTCGTTGGATTTGGACAACCGAGTAAAAAGTTGTAGCCGTTTGAAGTACCGGGACTAATCTATGAAGAAAATTTATCATGAATAGGTCCCTGACGTAAATAAACAGAAAAAAGAAAAAAAATCTAAATAGCGAACGTTCGCTACCGAACACTACCGAACGAAATCGTTCGCTAGATAAGCCTAACTAATGAACGTCCATTGAATAAACCTAACTAAAAAGAAAACCGACCTAACCTAATAAACCGAGCTAAATTGAGAAAACTAGAAAAAAACCAACGGTTTATACCGGTCGGCGGAGATCGGGCGGTTTTTGGTGAGAAAACCGGCGGCGGCGGCGGTTTGGATCGACGGGCTCCGGCGAGGCGGTTGCGCGGCGGTGGTG
The DNA here is from genome assembly GCF_018294505.1 of Triticum aestivum. NCBI lineage: Eukaryota > Viridiplantae > Streptophyta > Magnoliopsida > Poales > Poaceae > Triticum > Triticum aestivum. The sequence continues at coordinate 609,854,200 of NC_057800.1, forward strand.
GCTGCGGGCGGTGGAGCGCGGCAGCGGCGAGGCGAGAAGGCGGCGGCGCGGCTCGGTGCGGCGATGACGGAGCGGCGCGGGCAGCAGCAGA